>NC_041406.2:116138713-116228713 GCF_900747795.2 Erpetoichthys calabaricus | reverse complement strand
CATACAGTTCAGTGTTATTTGACCAAAATTGGGGGTCATTTTTAGGGCCAGGGAACACTTAAAAATGTTTTCTGTTTAAACTGGAATTTACTTATTCATGTTAAGAAATGTTTAACTTTATAAAGGGGTTTTTAGGACCAGATTAGTTCCTCCTTTAAGCGGGCAAAGCCTGCACACCTCTCCGATTAGCGCCCTCCCCACTGAATTAGGGGACAATCATTAAGATGTCCACTTCTTATGAATGCCACTGCTTTAAATTCCAGTTACTTGGTTTCTTCTTTAATGGTTGTGATATGACACAGATACAAAAAAAGGTAGCTTGAATTAAGTTTGTAATAACTTTTTTAACTATATATAAGAGAGAGAAATCCTACATTTACCTGTATGTGTCATACTTAAATATACATAATATCAGATACTGCTACTTAAGTAGTTTTATCATGGGCAAATTTTACTTAAGTTTTAGTCGCATTACAGAAAGGTATCTCTGCTTTTACAATAAAAAATCAAATTAAAGTGTTTTAAACCATTGGTGTGCAGAAGGAAATCTTGGAATGCACATTGCATCAGACTTTGAATCAAATGGTCAACAGCAATAGAAGGACACCAGGCTCCACTCCTGTCAGCTAAGAACATGAGGGTACAGTGGGTATGTGGTAGAAGCTTGGGAAAAATATTGCCTGGTCATAACTGATGTGAAGTTTGGCCTAAACACCAAGAATTCATGGCTCAATCCTGCCTTTTTTGGCAAACACACACATCCCTTGTAGCGGGGCTACACAGTTTATAGTGCTGTCAAATGTTAGTACTGAGTGTGTCTTGTTTCCGTTGTCCCGTTTGCTGTTTATGTGTGTGTCAGATGGAAGGAGACCGCAACCCCAAACCTGGAAAACACCTGTTCACTATTAATCAATTACAGCCGTCACAGGACTATTTAAGCAATCAAGGAAGAGAAGGAGAGGACAGGACAGGACAGGACAGGAGAGGAGACAGGAGACCATTTTTTCAACCACGGATTCAACTTACCTGCTGTTTTTTCACATCACGCCTTCGCACCAGTTTTTTTTTCATTTTGCCGGACTGTCTTCCATCCCTCATCTGCAGAGATCCCGGGGTCGGATCATCATCCACCACACGCCGAGGAGTCACGGTGAGGTTGCTCCAATTGCCGGGAAAATCAAACAACTCATTTATCTCTAGTTCAGTCATCCGTATTCAGGACAGTTTTTATAACCGGACTCAAATTCACGATCTTTCATTCCGTATATCATTCATTGTTATTGTTCGTTGTCTGTTATATGTTACAGGGGCAAGGGAGGGTTTCTTGTATTTATATATGGTGGTGTCTTGTTGTTGCTGTGGTGGAGGGATATTTATATTTATATATGTATATATTTCTATTTTGCATTTGCCTTGTTATTACATTTAATATAATTAATCATTTAATTTTACATATCTGCTTTTGTGTGCTTATATTTACACCATTGATTGTTGGGGAAAAGTTTAATTTGTTAGAGGTACGGCTTGATAGTTAGATTTAAGCTCAGTAAATTATCCAGGCCACAGGTCTTGGAGGTGTAGCTGCCGGCTGGGTAAGGGGTCGGCCGTTACACCCTTTTTGGCCGAAATCTGCTCTTTTTCAAATGAATATATGAAGGGATAATATATCATATTGGATTTTTTGATTTATTTTTGGCTTTAAGAATGAGTTTTTATTAGTCTCCTTGATTGCACTGACTATGATTTTGTCTGGCTGGTAAACATTTCATCTCCAATTTAGTATCTCCTCACTATCTAATCAGATTCCCACAACCCTAGAAGCACTTTATAGGTCAATAAAAGACCTACAAATGCTTTAGAGACAACAAACTAGAATTTTCTGTGGTAGCTCCAGGTGTCTCTATACAACAGACACTTGAGTTGTCTTTAAGGGCAATTCTATCTGCCTACTCCATCAGAAGAACAGCGATGGTCCAACTGCTCCTTTTTCAGACTGTGTCCTCTTAAAGACAGTAGGAGGTGACACCTCTGCCATTTACTCACTACTCTAAATCTCCTTATAACCAGAGTTCCAAGCACCAATGCTGAATCGCCAACTCCCTTGGGGCCCTGGGTATCATTGCATGCTTCAATCCATGCTGCAACTCTCTCTCTCTCTCTCTCCCTCTCCCTCTCTTCTCTCTCTGGTACCCCTTCCTAATGCCTTTCTGAGGCACAAAGCTCATATGTATGTGAAACCGTATCCTAGCAGCACCTGAATTTTCACACTGCTGCCAGTGTAACTCTCTGTATCACTCCAGGAAATCTGATTTGGAATTTAACCTTGCCTGCACCATCCCTATTGGTGCTTTTACCACTCGGGCACCTCTCTGACTTTATACTCAGCGAAAATTTAGTGTTTTACAAATAAATATTCCAGCTTTTAGCAGTTTTTTTATGTAATAAAAATATGATAATAAAATATACGTTCACAAAATGAGATGAGATAATGTATATTCAGATTTTATACCTTTATTTAATAAGTAAAATCCTTTTTCCTTATAATAAGATTTAACTTATTTGCATTAAGTTTGCTGAGTATAGCAATTTAAAAACCTTTTCTTTAGCTATGACTAGGCTTTCTAGGGATAAGAAGTGGCTGTTCTATAGAAAGTGCCTCTTGTAGCATTTGAGAAGGTAATAGCTTTTCTAAAACCTCATGTTGAAGCAGGTGATATTATCAAACCATCACTGAACCCAAAAACAGTGTTTAGTAGAAGACAAAAAATAAAAATTGAAAGAATTATTAGAATTAAATAACTAAAAGGATGGACAAATACAGGAAGTAAACAAGCAACATGTAAACTAACAAAAAAGCAACAAACAACTGTTTCCTTTCTAGGCCTTATTTACCGGACACACTTTGAATGGAGGTCCACTTACCCAACTTGGTATCATACAAAAAATTTCAGAATGTTTATGACATTTTCCCTTCAAACTTTTGCCACTCTTTCCCCTGCCATTCTAGTCCTTGTCCTGATTCATCTTTTGACTTCAAACTTGTCAGAGGTCTGGTTAAATGAAACTTTCAGTCTGCAAACAGAGACCACTTCTGGAACTCCTGTGGTATGTCCTACTAGAACCCCCTCTACTGGTCCAAGGTGTTCCCCATCACTAAAATCACAAGGGCTGAACAACTCCAAGTGGCCTGTCCAACATAACGCACAGCAGAAGCAAATGCAAAAGGTAAAAATTTTTGCTGCCACCTGTCAGACAGGAGGACTCCATTCTTATCATGCCTTACTGCCCTTCCCCTTTTTCAAAGGAGGAATTTCTTCCATAGCTTTCTCTTTCACATCTCAGTGGCATTCTTTTACTTTCAGGAACACCCCTAGCCATTCCTTTATGTCTGGGATTGGTTGCAGCTATGTCCTTAGCTCTCTCCTTTGCCTATTATTTGTCTTGGCTCTTATCTGTATCTGATGCTCAGCAATACTTACTACATAACAGTCACATGATGGAGTCCTGAAGCTTAATTAATTGGAGGAGCTTGGATGTAGCTTTGCTTAAGCATTGTATGTCAATTGTTTTGCACCAGCAAACCAAAATCTCCTCTATACTTGTTGTTTTTGGTATTGCTCTAATGGTATCCTGTGCATTATAGTATCCTGTGATTTTTTTTCTTTGCTTTTGGATTTTAAGTTTAATCTAGCAATTCTGTTCTTCTTTGGTTGACCCTGTTTAGTTTGCTCTTTTGGATTTGGCCTTTTTATATTTTGCTTTTCTGTGCATGACCTGTATTTTGGAATTACAAATGTTTAGATAAAAATATTTTTTCTCCAATTTCATGTCTGCTTTTATTATTCAGTCTGGTATTTTATGCAAAATTAAATGAAAATTTAAACTATAAAATGAAAATGCAATCCTTTTTTTGCTATTGATTTTTCAATGTCTACCCAGAAGAATGCTGCAAAAATTACAAATAAAATGAAATTACATCATTTGCAATTTCATTTTCAGCCTAAACAGCATTGAAGCTGCAAAAATGAAAAGTAAAATGCAAATAAGCACTGTTGCCATCTGCTACTGATTGAATTTTCATTTTCCACTTTGCATTTACATTTTCAAGTTCTGAACATACAAATATGTTTTAATTAGTATGGGAAAATGGGCGGAGCATTGCACCTCAATTTCTCACAATTCTTTGTCCTTCAGAACTGTAGCCACTTTGATCGATAGAATACCTCTCACTTCGATTATGTTTAAGTCAAGTGATGTTGATTTTTTCACTTCTGTACTGTGAGCTTAATAGTGAAACTGTCTCTCATAATCTGAATACCATGCATAACTGTAGTTCTGAAGTAATTAACATGCTATTTAATTACAATATTTAACACGACAAAATTATCGTTTACTATGTGATAATTTACATTTATTTACACTAACGTGGAAACAAGATGCTTTGTATTTTTGTTTTTTTGTAATATTGTATAAAAATGTACCCCTCTTCTGTTTTCACCACCTTCTCCTCTTATATTTATGTACTATTCCCCTGGAGCTGATCGATGACTCGATCAGACTCTTTAACAATAGAATTAATAAAGCCTATGAAAACTCGTAATCCCGGCCCACCTTAAATCCCTTTGCACCTCTCCGTCAGCGTCTTTTGTGTTATAAATATGTCAATCAGCACAAGCAGCCTGCTGTCCCATCCCCCCGCCCACCACCGCAGCTCAATTTGCAAAGAAGGTTCTCAGTGCTCAGTGTTTATCTTGGAGTGAAGTTCCTGGAGTTGTATAGGTTAAATATATTGTGATTTGGAATACATACATTTCATGTGTGTTCCGTGTCTACAACAATCTCTGTAAATACATTGTTAAAACAGAAACGTTTTTCATGTTTTAGTAATAATTGACACAATGTAGTCATGAAGTGTATAATGTATGAAGACTGAAGTCCAAGTAACAAAAAAACACTTTCACAAAAGGTAAAAGTATAACAAAACAAGTGAGCTTTTATTCAAGAATATAACCAAAGAAAAAGAAGTTGCCTTAGAGTACATTAATGACATGACTGCTTGGGTGATACAATGGTAAAAGTTGCTGACTTATAATCAAGAGGTCTCCGGTTCAATTGACAGGTCTATCATATCCATGTACTGTACAAGACATACACGGGGTCCACTGAGAAAAGAAGAGTGTTCTTGGCTCACCTTGCAGAGGTGCTTTGTCGTTGCTTCTTACAAGAAAAGGTGATGGAAAAAGAAAACAGGATGCAACATTGACAAGCTTCTGTTTCAAGACGGCCGCTTCCCCCAGGAAAGCAAACTCAGTGTAAGGTGCCCCTTCAATGTAATAGGAACCACAGCATAGAGAGAGGTGTGTACATTGCAACAGGTACACATCATAAATGTAGGAAGGACGGTCCTTGGGTTTGTGGGAACTGTTAACATTTGAATTCAATGATTGTATATAGTGCAGAACTGATCTCTCTGTATTATTCTTTCCTCTGCAAGTCTTGGAGTTGAAAAAAAAATACCACCATGTACCAAAATGTGGAGATTGGGCAAGATCGGAGAAAAAAAAAAATGCGGTTGATTACAACCGCATGAAGGTAGGTGAATGAATATGAATAATGTTGCATCAGTGCCACAATATTTTCTGAAATGTTCTATACAGTTTATAAAATTAATTATTCCAAATATCATATACACCTATGTCTCTGTTTTATTGTCAGTGCAGCTTCGACATCATGGACCAGAAGGTGCATACTAATTTGTGAGCAGGAACACTCAATAAAACTGAATAAAAAAAAATTCAAGTGACAATGAGATACCAAGAAGACAGATTCACCAACGTTTGTGTGTCAGCTTTAATCCCTCCTGGTCAAAGAATTTCCAGTTCCAATGTCTCAAAACACCACTCACATTCACAGTTATTCCCAGTTTCAAGTAAAAACTAATAGCATCAGATCTGGGGTGGTGGGGAAGGGTTGTTGTATCATGATCATGACTGAGAGAATAAAAGTGGAATTGACCCGGCACCCTCTTGATTATGAGTCAGTAACTCTTATCACACTGCACCATCCAAGCAGTCATGTCGTTAACTTACCCTAAGCCAACTTCTTTTCTTGAGCTATATTCTTGTATAAAAGACACTTGTTTTGTTATACTTGTACCTTTTGTGAAAGTGTTCATTTAATATTTGGACTTCAGTGTTCACACATTGTACACTTCATGTCTACATTTTGTCAATTATTACTAAAACATGAAAAACATTTCTGTTTTAGCGATGTGTTTACATAGATCATTGTAGACACAGAACACACATGAAATGCATTTATTCAAAATGACAATACATTATTTATCCTCTATAATTCTAGACACCTCACTCCAAGATAAACCACTTTAGTACTGAGAGTCCTCTTTGTGACTTGAGCTGCGGCAGTGTTAGGTTTGGATTTGATAGCAGGCTGCTTGCTGCTTGTGCTGATCGACACATTTACAACACAAAAGACGCTGACGGAGAGGTGCAAAGTGATTTAAGGTGGGCCAGGTTTACAAGTTTTTTTGCAGGCTTCGGTAATTCTAGTGTTAATTGTTATAACTTTTAAAAATAAAGTGATACAGTTGTAATTTTTAAAATTTTATTTCATTATTTTTTAAAATAAGGTGATATGGTAGTAATTATTTTATTCATTATGAAGACCTTCCATAATCCATAGGTTTATTTAACTTGTACTTCATTTTCCATCATTTATAAGATTTTTTTAAGTCCACCTCATTGAGAAATATACAGTATGAGTAACAAATATGAACTGTACTATTAATTAACTTCATATTTATTAACAAAAATAATGAAATTTAAACAAACCGGAATCAATTTTCTGACCATTCTAGATAGTACTGAACATATCATACCAAAAATATAATTCTAAAATATGTGATCAGGTAATTATTTATATGAAAGTACCTCCATCGTGACTGGAACCCCCTTTAATGTTATTATTAAGATATTAAGAGCTGTACAAAGTTATATTTATAGCAGAATTGTTTTAGAAGTGTTACTTTGTGTATGTAATTATTACAGTCATTTAACTTCTTTTAAGTTTCAAAAGAATTAAATCATTAAAGTCATATTTCTTGAATGACTTGTTTTTTGTTTTGGTGATTTGGAATTGGATAATAATGTAAAGTGTGGAATATGTTTCATGTTAAAATTTAAAGTAGGCCTGGAAACGTTTACGTGTTAATTTTTGTGATTAAAGTGACCTGTTTAACGTGTTAAAAAATATTGGTGCATCTAGGGCAAGACAAGCTTTGGTCAGGGCAACATTTTCATGTAATTTTTTTTTTAACATTACAAAACAATAATACAAAAAAGTTAAGTGTGTACCTAAAGAGTTACATACCAATCCACTTTTTACAGACTTCCTTTATAAATTTTATGAAATAAAATTTTCATTTAAAGGTTTAACATTTCATATTACATGCTTCAAATGATACGCTACATGTCAATAAGTAGCACTGGTGTTCATTTTCCTGATTTATACATATTAACATAGGTGGAGGGGAATGGGATGAAAGGGGGTGGGCAGGGGATTTTATGCCAGTCCTTGTGCAATGCTAGAGAAAAATTGCAAAAATAAAAATTACACTTTCTCATTTTATTTTCATTTCATGTTTCTGTAAGAAGATCGAATCAATGTCATATCACATAAGTGCTAAATGAGTTATCTTTCAGTGGCACTAAAATGAAAATAAATATCTAGTACCTCTGTATTTAACTTCTCGGTCTGCCAGATAGCTTACAGTGCTGACTGCTTTAATATAATGACAAAATTATATGAAATAAAAGTGTAATGATTTTCGCTATCCATTATTCCAGTTTGCAGTATTTTCGCTAATTTATGCAAAAAACACAATATAACCATTCAAGTAATGCACAGTGTTCTGCCTCGCAGAACAGCTGTTTGATGTTCAAATGAATATTAATATAACCTTATGAATATTCATGTACATAGTTGTAAGGAAGCGGAAATAGAATTACAGGAAGTCAGTAGTTAGACAGCAAATTTCACGATTAGTCAGTGTTAGTCCCATTGAAGCAAAGCCTGTAAGTATTATTTTAAGTTAATTTGATAAGTATAGAACAAACTAATATTGTTTATTTAAATCAGTAATTATTTGTATTTTATTTCTTTTCAGTTTCACTCTAACTTCATTAAATCGAATTAAAATTGGAGCAAGGCGCTATCTCCTGATTCTATTAATCTTTTGTGAAGTAGAGTTTGGCTGCTGTTTAGTTTCTGGTTTAAACACCAAAGACGAGAACAGTATACACAGTGTAAGCTTTTAAGTGAGATAG
The DNA here is from genome assembly GCF_900747795.2 of Erpetoichthys calabaricus. NCBI lineage: Eukaryota > Metazoa > Chordata > Cladistia > Polypteriformes > Polypteridae > Erpetoichthys > Erpetoichthys calabaricus. The sequence goes on along the minus strand of NC_041406.2, from coordinate 116,220,368 downwards.
CAGCTACGGAGATATCGCTGCTGAAGCGCACGCCGAAGTTTTAGAAGCAGCTGAAGACAATGACGGGAGGGCGTCTGTGAAAGGAGAGAGGCACACGACATCAGATAAGTTTGCGTCAAAGCGCGCAAGCAACCACTCCGGAAGGGAGGCGGAGCTACACGCTGATTCACTCAGGGGAGCAGGTTTGCAGTCAGATGCCCACTCTGAAGATGATCATATCACATGGGGAACACCATTTGCCCTTAAGACGTCTGTGCGTAGAAAAGAAAAGCAGTCAGGGCTAATAGAAGATCGTGATGCCTTTTTTGACTCTTATCTCACATTTGACAATCATAATCCAAATATAAATAGACAGGAACAAAAAGGTCACTGCATGGATGCCCAGCCATGCCCTGATTTTTTTCAATCTGCCATCTCAGCACTATGCACAGCTTCACAATCAGACCACAATGAATCAAACTTAGGTTCTTCCAATAACAGACTTTGCTAGGTACCTAGCACGCCGTGAGTTGGTAAATTCAGGACTTAGCCAGTTTGATGATCGGCCTAAGAGTTTCAGGGCTTGGAAGTCTTCCTCCACTAATGCTACTGGAGGCTTGTGGCTTTCAGCAGCAGAAGAGCTGGACCTGCTAACAAAGTGGTTGGGAAAGGAATCGTCTGAGCATGTAAAAGAGAATCTGTCAAGTGCACATCAATAATACAGGGGTAGCCCTTAGAAAAGCCTGGGACAGACTGAACGAGTGCTATGCTACACCAGAAGTAATTGAAGATGCTCTTTAAAAGGCTAGACATTTTTCCAAGAATCTCTAGCAAAGACTATAGCAAGCTGCGAGAGCTAGGAGATCTTTTAACGGAACTTCAGTCAGCAAAAGAAGATGGCTACTTATCCGGACTTGCCTTCTTAGATACTGCCCGCGGTATAAATCCCATTGTAGAGAAGCTTCCACACGCTTTGCAAGAGAAATGGATGTCCTGTGGTTCTAAGTATAAGGCCTATAACAAGGGATGCTTTCCCCCCTTTTCTTTTTTCACTGCATTTATATGTCAAGAAGCATGAGCCAGGAATGACCACAGTTTCATCCTCTTCAGTAACCACAGCACTCCAGCAAGAGAAAAGTCATATTATCAGCACTTACACTCACGAATTCCCATATCTGCACAAAGAACAGATGTTGACACAAAAGTTGATTCACTGGAAAATGTTCTTTCAGTGCAGAATGACGACTCAGACAAAAGGTGCCCTTTTCACAATAAACCACACCCACTTAAAAAGTGCAGACCATTTAGGGCAAAGTTTTTGGAAGAAAGGAAGGCGTTTCTTAAAGACAACGGAATCTGCTACAAATGCTGTGCATCTACTTCTCATCAAGCTAGGGACTACAAAGTGCCAGTTAAATATGTAGAGTGTAACAGTGACCGTCATGTCTCAGCAATGCACCCTAGTCCACCCCCTCAAGATTCAGAAGATACAGTCTCAGGAGTAGATAATGGTGAGAAAGGTCAAAGGGATTCCATCGACACTTCCTCTGTTACCTGCCACTGCACCGAAGTCTTTGATGAAGCCCAGTTACCCAGGTCATGTGCCAAGATATGTCTCGTCAGAGTGTTTCCCCAGGGTCAGAGAGAGAAAGCAGTCTAGATGTATGCCGTACTTGATGACCAGAGCAATTGCTCACTTGCCCGGTCAGAGTTTTTTGAACTGTTTGATGTTCATGGTCAACCTTACTCGTATTCACTTAGAACCTCCTCTGGAATAACTACCATGTCTGGGAGAAGAGCAGAAGGCTTCTGGATTGAATCAGTCAGTGAAAGAATCAACATGTCTCTACCACCACTCCTCGAATGCAATCAGATACCTGACAACAGGTCAGAAATACCAGCTCCAAATGTTGCTATGTGTCATCCCCATCTAAAATCTGTGGCAAAATACATCCCTGAGATTGACCCTGACGCGGAAATCCTCCTCTTGCTAGGCAGAGACATTATACAAGCACACAAAGTCAGACAGCAGATCAACGGTCCTCGTGATGCACCCTTTGCACAAAAGCTAGATTTAGGTTGGGTCCTTATTGGTGAGGTATGCCTTCGAGGTGCACACAAGCCAAGTGTGAGCTCATTTAAGACTACATTTTATTTAATGGGCGACCAACTTCCCTCACTTCATGTGAAAGTTTAATTCATCTTCAGGAAGGGAAGCGCCAAGGCGGGGAGAAACAAAACATCAGCAGTGTATATGGAAAAAGTACTTCAGAGTACAGCATTGGGCGCACAGTGTTCAATCATACAATAAATGACAATGATCTGGCTCCATCAATTGAAGATTCAATGTTTTTAAATATTATGGACCGTGAAATGTATAGGGATGACGTCAACAGTTGGGTAGCCCCACTCCCATTTAAAGTGCCCAGACAAAGACTCCCTAACAACCGTGAGCAAACTATGACTCGGCTTGCCTCTCTGAACCGCACACTGAATCACAAACCTGAGATGAGAGATCAGTTTCTGACGTTTATGGGTAAAATTCTTGAAATGATCATGCAGAGCTAGCACCAACTCTGATGAACAATGAAGAATGCTGGTATTTGCCATTTTTTGGGATCCACCATCCTAAGAAATCCAATCAGATTAGGGTTGCCTTTGATTCGAGCGCTCGGCATCTGGATGTTTCGTTGAACAATGTGCTGCTTAAAGGCCCAGACCTCAACAACAGTTTGTTAGGAGTTTTGAACCACTTCAGAAGGGAGCAAGGAGAATTTACAGCAGACATTCAACAAATGTTCTACTGTTTTATTGTGAGAGAGGGCCATAGAAATTTCTTAAGATTCCTGTGGTATAGAGACAACGACATGTCTAAGGACGTTGTGGAGTACAGGATGTAAGTCCATATCTTTGGCAACAGTCCTTCACCAGCAGTTGCCATTTATGGACTTAGAAGGGTAGCTGAAGCAGGTGAGCAGGAACATGGCACAGACACACGGCAGTTTGTTGAGAGACACTTTTATGTGGATGACAAATCAAAACTTCAAGAGGTATCTTAACAAACAAGGTTGTGCATGGGAATTTAACCCTCCTCATTTCTCTCATATGGGAGGGGCCTGGGAGAGAATGATAGGAGTGGCTCGTAGAATTCTGGACTGCATGCTAAAACAAGAGAACCTTTGTCTCTCTCATGATGTTCTGTGTACTTTGATGGCTGAAGTTACCACTATTATGAATGCTAGGCCTCTAGTCCCTGTATCTACGGATCCTGACTAGGGATGGGAATTGATAAGATTTTCACGATTCCGATTCCATTTTCGATTCTGTTTAACAATTCGATTCTTTATCGATTCTCCTATCGATTCTTATTTTTAAAAAAGGAGAACACACAGGTCGATTAACTTAGAACTTTGTTTTATATCTTATCTTTGAACAAGATAGAAATTTAGGAGTAGCATGACCTTACAAACCCAACAGTGAGATCTTAAGAGATCCACAGCCTACGACTCCTCGATGGGGTGCCATGGGGTCCCCAGAAAAAAATGTGTAAATGTAAAATAATAATAAAATAAATATTCTTCTGTAGCAATAACAAAGTATAACATAAATTATTCTGTGGCAATTACACAAGAATGTCCAGTAACATTTACACTCTCCTTTTTAAAAGTATATATGAGCTGAGCACTCAAAAATAAAACTACATCAGCCAGCAACAAATACAATCAACTCAAGTCCAATGGAACTGTGCACAGTGCAATTCTGCAACCATCAACTATTTTGACAGCTACATCCATGTTGGCCGCATTATCAACAGTGGCTGCCACAACCTTGTCTTTGATACCATACTCCTCCAAGATCTCATCAGTCTCCTCTGCTACAGCTGTCCCTGTCTGTGCGTGGTACACTGGTTTGGTTTTGAGGACTTTTTCTTGAGCCTGGCCATTCCTGACATAATGCAGCGTTACTGTGAGGTAATGATCTTGACTAAAACTTGCCCATCCATCTGCAGTGACGGCTGCCTTCAACACATGTTTCAGCTCAGAAATGGAAACGGATGAAACATCTGGTAAGAGGAGAACACGCAAACAAGAACCGGTTTTCGATGCCCATCCCTAATCCTGACTCACCATTTATTTTGACACCTACTACACTTTTTACACAGAAGATTGGTAGTTCCATTCCGCCAGGAGAATTTACAGACAAGAACCTTTACAGAAGTCAGCGGAGAAGAGTACAAGCTCTTGCAGACAAGTTCTGAACCCGCTGGCGGCAGGAATATCTTTCTACACTTCAACAGCATCACAAGTGGAATAAATGTCATCGGAACCTTCAAAAAGGAGATATTGTGCTTCTAAAAAAAAGACCACACTTAACGAAATAAGTGGCCAAAGGCAGTGGTCAAAACAGTCTATCCCAGTGCAGATGGGAAAGTGCGGAAAGAGGAACTTAAAACTGCAGATCATGATATTTCAAAGACATTACTGAGACCTGCATCAGAAGTTATCTTGCTTTTGTCAACAGACAATTAAGAATGAATTAAGTTATAATCTGTTTAGTCTAGATTTAATACTGGCATCACAGACGCCAGGCGGGGAGTGTTCTGCCTTGCAGAATAGCTGTTTGATGTTCAAATGAATATTAATATAACCTTATGAATATTCATGTACATAGTTGTAAGGAAGCGGAAATAGAATTACAGGAAGTCAGTAGTTAGACAGCAAGTTTCACGATTAGTCAGTGTTAGTCCCATCGAAGCAAAGCCTGTAAATATTATTTTAAGTTAATTGGAAAAGTATAGAGCGAAGTGATATTGTTTATTTAAATCAGTAATTTTTTGTATTTTACTTCTTTTCAGTTTCACTTTAACTTCATTAAATCAATTTAAAATTGGAGCAAGGCATTATCTCCTGACTCTATTAATCTTTTGTGAAGTAGAGTTTGGCTGCTGTTTAGTTTCTGGTTTAAACACCAAAGACGAGAACAGTATACACAGTGTAAGCTTTTAAGTGAGATAGCAGCTACGGAGATATCAAATAGCATTCCAGGAACAGAGGTGTAGGTAGAGCAGTGTTTTCCAACCTTTTCTCTGTTGTTGGCACACTTTTTGTAACCCAAAAAATCCCAAATAATACTACAATTCCACCAAACACAAAAGCATTAAATCTCTTAGATGTGCTAAACTGGGCATGACATAAAAAGAAGCTCAGAGATTGCTAGAAAGATTGTAGACACAGCATTAGTGAGCACTTTGGGTGCATTTCCCAACTGCTTCATCCCTTTGCCCACTCATACAGGTATTCTCTCTGCCTCACTCCACTGACCTAGGGTCAGAGTCAACTGTATGCCCACTGCCCTTTGGCTCTGCAGCAGTTGCTGCCGAACATGCAGTCAGGCAGAGGGACTCCCCCCAACATGTCTCCTGGCTGCTAAAGTGCTCTCTAAGTTCTGTGTATGCAAAACGGCGATCACGGAGCTGCTTTTATGTTGGCTTCTCCAGGGGCCTCATGTATAACGCCGTGCGTAGAATTCACACTACAACATGGCGTACGGACAAAATCGGAAATGTGCGTACTCACAAAAAAATCCAGATGCATAAATCTATGCAAACACCAACTTCCAAGTTCTTCCACTACATAAATCCCGGTCAGCATGAAAAGTAATGCATGTGCACACGCCTGCTGCCCCACCCAACTCCTCCCAGAATTGTGCCTCTTTGAATATGCAAATCAATATAAATAGCCCCTTACCTTCAGCGCTTCAGGAAGACAATGGTGAAAGCACGGGAAAAAAAAAAAACTTCAGTGAATGCGAAATGGAGGTCCTGCTAAGTGAAGTAGAGGCAAGGAAAAATGTTTTATTTGGTAGCTTAGGAAGTGGAATAAGCAAGAAAAGGAAATTGATGGAGTGGCATAGTGTGGCAGATGCACTCAAAAGTGCTGGAGCAGAAAATCGCACTGTGACCTAAATAAAAAAGAAGTGGTCCGACATCAAAGTTGCTGTATAAAGGAGAGTCCCAGCTCATCGTCTGCATGTCAGCACCACTGGACGAGGTAGTGAACTCCCGGAGCTCACGCCGTTTGAACAGCGAGTTGCTGCAATTATTGGCGACACACTTATTGCTGGCATTTTACCAGCGGGGGAGGGAGATTCTGACATCACCGCGGATGATGATGAGTTTTTATTTCTTTTTTGATTACCATTATCCATACTCATGTAAATAATGCACAAACCAGCGTGTTTCTTCATGCCGGTCCCAAGCCCGGATAAATGGGGAGGGTTACGTCAGGAAGGGCATCCTGTGTAAAATTTTGCCAAATCAATATGCGGACATTAATACAAATTTCCATACCGGATCGGTCGAGCCCCGGGTTAACAACGACTGCCACCAGTACTGTTAGCCAACAGAGTGCTGGCGGAAATTGGGCTGCTGTTGACTGAAGAAGAAGAAAGAGAAGAAGAGGGGGGAGACGTGTCAGGAGGCAGGAGGAGAGGAGGAAAGTAAAGAGAGAGGAACTGAGGGTAGGAACTTTGAATGTTGGTAGTATGACTGGTAAGGGGAGAGAGTTAGCAGATATGATGGAGAGAAAGAAGGTTGATATATTGTGTATGCAAGAGACTAAATGGAAGGGGAGTAAGGTTAGGTGGATTGGAGGTGGATTCAAATTGTTCTATCATGGTGTGGATGGGAGGAGAAATGGGGTAGGGGTTATTCTGAAGGAACAGTATGTCAAGAGTGTTTTGGAGATGAAAAGAGTGTCAGGCAGAGTAATGATTATGAAGCTGGAAATTGGAGGTGTGATGATGAATGTTGTTAGTGCATATGCCCCACAAGTTGGATGTGCAATGGGTGAGAAAGAAGATTTTTAGAGTGAGTTGAATGAAGTGATGAACAGTGTACCCAAGGGACAGAAAGTGGTGATTGGAGCGGATTTTAATGGGCATGTTGGTGAAGGGAACAGTGGAGACGAGGAGGTGATGGGTAGGTATGGTGTCAAGGAGAGGAATGAAGAAGGTCAGAGGATAGTGGATTTTGCCAAACGGATGGACATGGCTGTGGTGAATATGTATTTTCAGAAGAGGGATGAAAATAGGGTTACGTACAAGAGTGGAGGAAGATGCACACAGGTAGATTACATCCAGGCAGAAGAGTTGATCTGAAGGAGATTGAAGACTGCAAAGTGGTGGCAGGGGAAAGTGTAGTGAAGCAGCATAGGATGGTGGTCTGTAGGATGACGTTGGAGATCAAGAAGAGGAAGATAGTGAGGGTAGAGCCAAGGATCAAATGGTGGAAGTTGAAAAAGGAAGACTGCAAGGTTGAGTTTAGGGAGGAGGTGAGACAGTCAGTGAGTGGTAGTGAAGACTTACCAGACAGCTGGGAAACTGCAGCAGATGTAGTAAGGGTGACAGCAAGAAGGGTGCTTGGCGTGACATCTGGAAAAAGGAAGGCGGAAAAGAAAACCTGGTGGTGGAATGAGGAAATACAGGAGAGTATACAGAGGAATGGGATGGCAAAGAAGAAGTGGGATAGTCAGAGAGATGCAGAAAGTAGACAAGAGTACAAGGAGATAAGGCGCAAGGTGAAGAGAGAGGTGGTGAAGGCTAAAGAAAAGGCGTATGATGAGTTGTATGAGAGGTTGGACACTAAGGAGGGAGAAAAGGACCTGTACCGATTGGCTAGACAGAGGGACCAAGCTGGGAAAGATGTGCAGCAGGTTAGGGTGATAAAGGAGAAAGATGGAAATGTACTCACAAGCGAGGAGAGTGTGTTGAGCAGATGGAAAGAGTACTTTGAGAGACTGATGAATGAAGAGAATGAGGGAGATAAGAGGCTAGATGATGTGGAGATAGTGAATCAGGAAGTGCAACAGATTAGCAAGGAGGAAGTAAGGACGGCTGTAAAGAGGTTGAAAAATGGAAAGGCCGTTGGTCCAGATGACATACCTATGGAAGCATGGAGGTGTTTAGGAGAGATGGTAGTGGTGTTTTTAACCAGATTGTTTAATGGAATCTTGGAAAGTGGGAGGATGCCTGAGGAGTGGAGAAGAAGTGTACTGGTGCCAATACTTAAGAATAAGGGGGATGTGCAGGACTGTGGTAACTACAGGGGAATAAAATTGTTGAGCCACAGCATGAACTTATGGCAAAAAGTAGTGGAAGCTAGATTAAGAAGTGAGGTGATGATTAGTGAGCAGCAGTATGGTTTCATGCCAAGAAAGAGCACCACAGATGCAATGTTTGCTCTGAGGATTTTGATGGAGAAGTATAGAGAAGGCCAGAAAGAGTTGCATTGCGTCTTTGTGGACCTGGAGAAAGCATATGACAGGGTGCCTCAAGAGGAGCTGTGGTATTGTATGAGGAAGTCGGGAGTGGCAGAGAAGCACGTAAGAGTTGTACAGGATATGTACAAGGGAAGTGTGACAGTGGTGAGGTGTGCGGTAGGAGTGACGGATGCATTGAATGTGGAGGTGGGATTACATCAGGGATCGGCTCTGAGCCCTTTCTTATTTGCAGTGGTGATGGACAGGTTGACAGACGAGATTAGACAGGAGTCCCCATGGACTATGATGTTTGCTGATGACATCGTGATCTGTAACAATAGTTGGGAGCAGGTTGAGGAGACCCTGGAGAGGTGGAGATATGCTCTAGAGAGGAGAGGAATGAAGGTCAGTAGGAATAAGACAGAATATATGTGTGTAAATGAGAGTGAGGTCAGTGGAATGGCGAGGATTCAGGGAATAGAGTTGGTGAAGGTGGATGAGTTTAAATAAATGGGATCAACAGTACAGAGTAATGGGGAGTGTGGAAGAGAGGTGAAAAAGAGAGTGCAGGCAGTGTGGGATGGGTGGAGAAGAGTGACAGGAGTAATTTGTGATAAACGGGTATCAGCAAGAGTGAAAGGGAAGGTCTACAGGACGGTAGTAAGACCAGCTATGTTATATAGGTTGGAGACGGTGGCACTGACCAGAAAGCAGGAGACAGAGCTGGAGGTAGCAGAGTTAAAGATGCTAAGATTTGCACTGGGTGTGCAAACTGACCCCAATGCTGAGGACGTGGCTACAGGTGATGATGGTGCTGCTTCTGTGCCGACTACATCTTCTGGCGCTGGCTGCTCACACATCCCTGGTTCTGAAACCACTGGGTGATCATCTGGCCGTGTGCTGACTGATGCAGTTCTGGAATCCCAAAATGCATTGGTGGATGTAACCAATGAACTACGAAATATAAAGGCAGTATTGTGTGATATTGATCAAAAATTAAAGGAATTTGTGAATAAATAAATGATACATCTGCTTACCTGTTTTCACATTCTGTTAATTTCATTCATTCGACATTGTAATGCTGTATGGTGTGGTTGATCATTTGGTTGTCCAGGGTCAGGTTCATCATACCGCTTCTCTTCAGGTACAGGCAAGCTACGAATGACTGCCATGTTATGTAGAATGGTACATGCTTGCATGATGCAACACACTTTCTGTGGCCCTTAAGCTGCCCTATAATATGTTCTACCACCGCCCGAGCCCGAGAGTGGAGGTCAGTGTATTGTCGCTCTTGTTCAGTCAGTGGGTCGGCGAGAGGGGTGAGAAGCCACGTCTTCAGTGGGTACCCAGTGTCACCTAAGCAATCATGTTATATGGTTACATCGTACAGATAACGTACGACTGTGATTAAAAGGTAATAAATGTCTTATCTTACCGAGAAGCCAGCCATCACGAACTGCACCATTTTCAAGTTTGTTCCCCACACTACTGTTTCTCAGGATGAATGAATCATCTCGCAACAAGATTAGTGAGGCTCATTTTCGCATCACTGATAATTTGCACATTAATAGAGTGAAAATGCTTTCTATTTACATAAACAAATTCATTCTGTGAAGGTGCATTTATAGCAATTTGTGTGCAGTCGACTGCTCCGATTACATTGGGAAAACCAGACATTGCTGCAAATTGCGCTTTGATGTTTGCCTGTTCAACCAGAGTGTACGGAAATCTTATATATCTGCTTGACAAGCGGATAATACCATCCCATACAGGTGGCATGGCACAACTCATTGAAGACTGAGTAATACCAGATTGGTCAGCCAGTTCACGCTGAAAAGCTCCTGTGGCTAAAAATCCGAGAATGGACAGAACTTGCAAAGGAGCAGGTAGAGCACAATTCCTCAAAGTCTGCCTTTGTAAAGCCGGCGCCAGTTCAGCACACAGCTCCAAGAGGATCACTCTTGGAAATCTAAACCGACTTAGAGCCAGTCATCATCATGTGCCAAGAAATCAGTATGATCTCTGAATACGCGTTCTCTTCTAATCTTTCATTTGCGATGTCCTCTAACAATGCTAAAGCAACAATGGCAGTGGAATAGTTTGGCCATTCTGTGCACAATTGTATTGTTACAGATTGATTACAATCAGAAGCCATAAATTTATTAACGGTATGTGGTTAATTTCAGTGTATTTGATAAAGCCGGCATTGTGGATGTAAAAAAGAAAGGGAAATCACCCGGGAACAGCAGCACTGCTTTGACACTGGGTGCCGCCAGTTTGCAAAACCGAGCGGAGAACTTGCGTACGCCAGGGTTGGAGCTACCGTGAAAATGTGGGTGGCTTTACGCCAAGTTTAGGTTTTTTACATTGCGATTTGAGTGTGGAAACGGGCTTACGCAACATTTTTGTGCGTACGCACCATTTATACATGAGAACCCAGGTCTCTGGGCCCAGGAGTACTACACTGTTATTTTCACAGCACACCACTTGAAAAATACTTGTGTAGAATATATTAACAAGTTGTTGATGGTGATGGACAATTGAGGAAATTATTTATAGAGTTTTAACACAAATTTTAATGTATGCTCATTTAAGAGATGATTATTCTTTCAATTAAATCAGTCTTTAGCAGTACATTCAAAGTTAACAGTCATTTCAGTTATTTAACTATTAATATGACATGTCTGTCCCTCATATGCTATGCCAATTTGATAATTAATACACAGGCCTTGCTTTCTTATTGCCTTCTTTTCAACTTGCCTTTTAGGAAGGCATTTAAATTCAGATTGTACAAGGGACGTTCAAAAAGTTTCCACACTTTTATATTTTCATTGGAAAAGGTGAAGGCAGGAGGAGTAGTAATTGGGCATTAAAAAGTTGGTACAACGCTGGGAAAATTGTATTGCAAACAAAGGTGACTATGTAGAAAAATGTAATTTGTTTTTGAAATTCTTAATAAATAGAGTTAAAAAAAAAAGTGAGGAAACTTTTTGAACATCTCTCGTACTTACTCATGTACTATTTTGTTAAAAGTTTATGCCATTTTTTAAAAATTATTTGTGTTGATTCTACATTAATTTTGTGATTCAGTGTGCATTTCCTTTGTGATATGTGCATTAATTTTATAATTACATGTTTTAATGTTAGATTAATCACGATAAATTACATATATTTATGTGATTAATTAGTTAATCTGTTTAATTGATTCCCATCCCTAGTTTAAAGCAAACAAATTGAAGGCAATTTCATAAATACAATTATCTGTTCATATATTGAAGTATAATAATTATCCTTAAACATGTAGCTATGATTCCTGTTTATGCAATGTCACCCATCCAATAAAGGCACAATAAGTCTACAGTTGCAGTTCTGTTACCATGTTGATTGTTTTATTTTATTTTGTGACCTCTGTGTCTCCTATGCTCAGCCAGTTTTTGGCTTATTATTATTATTGTTGTTTTTGTTGGATTATTATCTATGTTGTAGCCTACGATTTTTATCTCACCAAAATGTTTTGACAAAATAGTACCAATGATGGGAATAGTTAGCTATTTGCTAAATAGAACTATTCAGTATTTATGTAGCCGCATTCTGTGAACTTCTGCATACTGAAACATACTTTCAAAAAATAAGGAGGTTGGAAGTAGCAGAGTCAAGCTGATATATTATCATAAACAGCAGAAATCCTTAATTATACCCTGTCTCTCTCTATTCATTATGATGTGAATGCAGTAAATTGTGAAAGCCACAATAAAAATGACACTGCATCTGAACACATGAATATTATCTGGAATCCTAGACAAAATAGCAGTTTGATTATTTTTATAAAAAAGTTATGACAGGCTACTAGTTCATAATGGTCACTGAATTTGTCTGGCCAGTCTACAAGCCAAGGGTGTAAGTTGTCCAATGAATGGAGTGAGTGTACTGACCTCTTTTGGTGATGTAGACAGATCTGTGGTGAGGTGCACCACGTAATCAGTAAATTAGAAGCCTGTCACAATTGAAGCTGTTAGTAGCCCAATTATTGTTTTTAAATAGCTGTTAGGAAAGTGGCACATTTACCTTGACAGAGTGGATGTGACTTCAGAGTGGCACGGAAACGCTTGCTTGTGGTGCACACGTTTGTTTTTTCAGAGTGCTACAAAAGTCAGACTAAGCATGTGGGCAGGCAAAGCCAGCTGCCGATAAAAAGGAGAAATGGCAAAGGAGTGCCCTGAGTTGCCAATGTGAAAAAGAGGCAGTAGTGGTTTAGTAAAGTGTTAAAAGGATAAAGCACTTACCGGAGAGAGTGCTTCCATGAGAGAGAGAGAAAGCGAGGCATCATAGTCGCTTCAGGGGATGTGTGCTGGCTGATGCTGCACTAAGAACATTCCAGGAGGAGGGGATGCACAGTGTAAGGCAGGTCACTGCATGGCCTACTGAGTGGTCAATGGGGATTGGGTGCCACAATCCCCCTTGACATATAAAACCAGAATATGGACACTAGAGATCATCTTCTTGAGTGTCTGGCAACACTGAGAACAACAGTATTGTGACAGGAATAGGTGAGCAAAAAAGGCAAAGCCTTTGCTTTGCAAGAGACAAAGTGAAAAGGAATTTTCTTTTGTTTTTTATATCATTTATTCACTTTACTTGTACAGTTGTATTTTTTTCTGCACCTGATCTTGTCACTCAGAGAAAGGGAGGAGGACAATTTTGTTTTTTGTTGTATATATTTATTGTTTGTCTTTTTTGGTTACCTTCAGGTGAGTGTCATAGTTGATTGGATTTTTTAATAATGACACACTATTGATTTGGATTTTGGAATGTTACTTTTGCACCTTTTTTCTGCTTTTGTTGGAGGAACTGTAAATAAAGAACACTTGTTTTTTTCACCATTTTTATTTTGATTTAGGTGTCTTCTAACTCTCTTACCATCAACCCAACCTTAGAATGTAGCATGGTGCCAACTCCCACTACGCAGGGTCTCACGAGATTTCACTGGGTTTCAAAAGATCAAGGGAGCAAACATCACTTAGAAAGACTGTGAAATCTTTGGAAGTTAACAATAGTTCAAATAAATAATCCAATGAAAATAGGGTACAATCTAGAGACAGTTCATAAAAAAACCACGAGCCCATATGCTCCTCTCTGAAACAATGCCCAAAGACTGGTGCAGTCTACCCTCAAGTCCAGGCTCGAGTCCTCCTTACCAGGCCTGCAGCAACCATGGGGCGCTGTGCTGAGCTGTCCCAGGCCCAGTCCCTCAGCATCAGTGGAAGAAGACACCCCATAGAGGGCCGCTCCTACTCCCCAGAATTGTTCTATAGGAGTGCCTCTTTATCAGCCCCAGGCTCCTCTGCCAGAGGTTCACACACAACCACCTGCCACTCACTCCTTTTCCGCAGGGGCTCGATCTGTCTTGATCCTGCCTCTTGCTTTTTCTCTCATTTTAACCTCAGTTCCCTCCTTTCCTTTTTCTTCCTTCTTTCTGTCCTTCATCTTTCTATTTCCTGACACTGTCCTTCTATGCAGGCTCCTTTTCATCTTTCCTGTGTGATTGGGTGCAGGTGTGATACGCCGCTACCTCTGAGATGCGAATGAGGCTGAGACTGTTCTGCCCACCTCCACATGTGTGTGAACGATCAGCCAAGCACCCAACTGGAGCCCGCACATCCCTGGACACAATTATTTATTAAAATGTCTGTCCTATGGTATGGACTATGGACTATATGGACTTATCATACTGTGTTGCCAGCATTTGCAGCCTAGTCAATATATGTTTGGCAGCTAATGGCACAATATCATTCCTACCAAGGTCTATTCCTTATCCTCATGGCCCTCTTCCTATCATGCAGTTCCGGTTCTGAGCTGCCACCTTTAAACACTGGCTACTTCTGTATATAATCCAGTTCCTTTTGCCCCATTAAACAGAGTATCTGCCTACTGTACACAATGCTGTTAATGCTTCTTTCCTTACGGTGACAGTTCCTGCAAGTCTTCACCAGCTAATATTGAAGCTAATTAAAAAGATGATCAGAAAACTAATTTTTGCATTCTAGAACCCATAGACTGCTGTAATATTAATGAAAGCTTCAACTCTGTGTTGAGTAAAGGGCATAGCACTAAAACATCTTTCATTAGAAGTGTAAATGATCCGTTTATCATACCAGACCCTGACTTCTGTCTGAAGACTGCACAGTTCTTTAAGCATTTTGCAAATGAATTATTGTGATTCACTCAACATTGTTGAAATCGTTGTTGTCAAACGCAGATATTAGTTGAAGTAAGTGATACGGTCGTGAAATCTACAGACCTGTCACACTTGTTTCCATTATTCTTTTTTTTTTCTCCTGAAGACTCCCTGTCATTTAACCATTGGCAGTGTGCATTTCCACTTCATGCTGACAAATGTTTCTGAAAAAGTCCTAACAATGCTAAATTCAAGCATGAACACCCTTTTATTTGCTGGCAAGACTGTCACGCTGGCTCGTTTTTTTTGCAGACAGTTGCATTGTGTAGCATATGGTGTTTCTCCCCGCATTTTGATACTAACATAAAAGGTAGACACCACAGCAAACTCTTCTGAAAGCGTTTGAGACACTTGGTAGTTTAGGATGAAGATAATACATACATGTATTGCTTAAATGAGGACATACAGTATAACAGAGAGACCCTGCCACCCGACTTCTTCTGTATCACCACCATAATGGATCAGAAGGCTGTGGCTAAAATCATACATATATGGAACACTGCTTATTGCAGAGTTGATCAAAATTTGATATATATATCTTTATATATACAGTAATACTCTACCGTGACTGTCTGTTTGTCTGTCCAGGATTTTATATCACCTGTAGCTCACAAACCATTTGACCTATTGACCTGAAATTTGATACACATATACTACTTGACATCTACTATCCACTTTCGGGGGTGTAGAATTAAACTCTTGGTAGCGCACAGCAGGGTGGCCATGTCGAGCATGCGTACAGGCACTGTTCTTATCCCTACCACCTTCGCCATCACTTCCCCTACCTCTTCATATCTTAAATCATTCTTGAGGCAGATTGAACACTTAAGTGCCAGATTAAGTGATAAATGAAAGAAAACATACTAAGTAATTGCAACACAAACTCTGACTTAATCAGTTTTAGTGCAAAAAGATGCTGATGAAAGAAGAGAAGAAGCGGGCCGCTAGGGTGGAGAAAAGAAGAGCTGCTCAGGAAGCAGCAAGCGCATCAACCTCTGAGCAAATGAATACTAAATGTACAAAGAAAGAGTATGAAAACTATGAATGCTCAAGTCAAGTGTAACGCCGTTAATGGTATATATACATATATATATTGTAACAGATAGGGGCGCTATCGCTCCCTTGAACCCTCAGACCACACGCCAGACACCAGATAAAAGTCCAATAATTATTATTTATTATAATAATAGTGTGCACAAAGCACCTACACTCCACTATCCAATAATAAATCAATAATTCCAGTACAATTCACAATACACAATCCTCCACTCTCCCAGACGCGTTGCCACCCTTCCACCCAGCTCAGCTCAAAATTCTGGGATTTTCCATAATCCTTTTATAGTCCATGTGACTTTCTATCACTTCCGGGTCAGGTAAAAACTTCTCCTTTTCTTCATCCCGGAAAAACATCATTTCCTCTGTCCATGTGCCTGGGAAGTACTTCCGGGGTGTAGTGAAAATAACAGTCCCTGGGCCTCCCTGCAGCGACTCCTGGTGGCCCCCATGGTATCCAGCAGGGCTGTGTATTAAAACTCCCTTGTCCATGATTACTTGCTGGCATTCGGGGCACCTCCATTCTGCAGGGAGGGCTCCATCTGGCGGCCTGGGGGTGTTGGCCGGAATGAATGGCTGGCCATATCTATCAATATATATATACAGTATATTTGTATTATGCATATTATAGTCTTTTTACAGCAGCTATGCTGTAATATTAATCAGATGTTCAAGTTTTATCAAGCGGCACGGCTCTCAGTCACAAATTCTAACAACATTTTAATTAATTGATCTTAGCAGAGCATTTCTTATTTAAGACCTTTGTTTTGCTCAGAAGATTAAAGTTGGTTCCAATCATACATTGTTAACAAAAGACATTCAGCACTTTTTGTTGTACTGCAAACTACAAATGTCAACTTTTTTCCAGGATTCAGTGCCGGCCCTTTCACTTTAATTTTTATTTTCTGATATCTACAAATTTCAGATCAGATAGAGTATCTGTCATTTCCTGACAAAGACCCTGCTTTGGGTCTTTGAAATAAACATTTGGATGAGTGAACAGTTTCTCCAGGTCAGCCTAGTAGAGGTTGCTCAGCAGTAATCCTTAGTGATATGATGCTTGATATCAGATGACTTTAGACATTACTGTAGGCTGCTGTTTAAGATTTGATGATCATCTACATAATAGATGTATCCATCCATCCATCCACTATCCATACATCCAACCTGCTATATCCTAACTACAGGGTCACGGGGGTCTGCTGGAGCCAATCCCAGCCAACACAGGACACAAGGCAGGAAACAAACGTCGGGCAGGGTGCCAGCCCACTGCAGGACGCACACACACACAAACACACACACACACACACACACACACACACACTTAGGGCCAATTTAGAATCGCCAATCCACCTAACCTGCATTTCTTTGGACTGTGGGAGGAAACCGGAGTACCTGGAGGAAACCCACGCAGACATGGGGAAAACATGCAAACTCCACGCAATGAGGACCCGGGAAGTGAACCCGGGTCTCCTAACTGCGAGGCAGCAGCGCTACCCGTTGTGCCACCGTGCCGCCTGATTATATTGTATACAGTATTTTTTTTATTTTAAAAGTATCATCTGGCTGCACCAATTCCTATCATTACTACTGCAAATGAACCTCTGCAAAGTGGATATTCAACTTCTATTGTTATTTTCCTGCTTATATCATTAGGTGGTCCTCAAGTTGTGAATGGACAAAAAGGATATTTTGAGGCATGAAGATTCAAAATCCTACAGAGATAAAATAATAAATGTTGGTGAAAAACAATATTACTGGTATCTAATAATAAACAAAAGATAAGATCGGAGTGGGGTGTTCCATGAATCAGTTATGATATTAAGACTTATCTGAATAATTCTCACTTGAATAAGCCTTATCTTGTAATCAAGGCTCAATCAGTTTTCACAAATGCTAAGTGTATCTCGTTAACTCAGGACAGAATTGGGTGATCCGCGATTACGCATGCACTTATGATATATAAGCAGCCTCAAGAAAGAAACATTTATCAAGGCTCAAAAAGCACATTTAAAAATTGGGTATCTGTGACTTTAAGTGTAAAGCGGATGCATTATGGAATAGGTTGTAAATTTTTGGAGTTTTATTTAATTGTTGGTCTTTTCACCAGATGAACAAGACGTAATACTTGATCAATACTTTTTTATTACTATATATTTTGCTTTTTGTTCTCAGTGACAATAAAGAGCAAGTGGGACGAATGGTGAAATAATTTAATTGTTATATATAATTTTCAATAGGCAGTATAGCTTTCAATGTTTTACCATGCTGTAGTGAACATATCAAATTAATTTAAGTGGCACTGTAACTAAGAATGTAGCAACATTAAATATGCCAAAAAATCCTTTCCTTGACAATCCTTTCCTTGATGGTGATGAATGACATAAGTTAAAAATTGTGTATTATGATTTCTTGGTGCTTTCAATGGATAATTTAGCTTATAATGGTTTATTATTAATGAACATGTCATATTAATTAAAACAATGTTATAACTATGAATGCAGCCACATTCGGTATGTTAAAATAAATCATTTCTCTGAGGTCAAAATGTAACCTGAGCTATGAGGCAGCAGTGCTAACCAATGAACTACCAAGCTTCCCAGGGATAAAATTATACTCTGAGTTCACAATACTCTGAGCCCTTTATTTCTCTCTGCATCTCTGGAGTGCCTATCACTACCAGTAACAAACACACACAAAGCCTATGATGCAATGAATCAGCGTTATAGACTCACAGAGCTGTTTCTGTCACTGCCCAATATACACTACATAGCAAGGAGCATAGCATGCTTAATCCAGCAGTAAAAATACAATGTACAACCCCAATTCCAATGAAGTTGGGACATTGTGTAAAACGTAAATAAAAACATAATACAATGATTTGCAAATCCTCTTTGGCCCGGAGGACATGACATCCATGATTTCCAAAAACAATTTGAAATGTGGACTCGTCAGACCACAGCACACTTTTCCACTTTGCGTCAGTCCATCTCAGATGAGCTCGGGCCCAGAGAAGCCGGTGGCATTTCTGGGTGTTGTTGATATATGGCTTTCGCTTTGCATGGTAGAGTTTTAACTTGCACTTGTAGATGTAGCGATGAACTGTGTTAACTGACAATGGTTTTCTGAAGTATTCCTGAGCCCACATGGTAATATCCTTTACAGAATGATGTCGGTTTTGAATGCAGTGCCACCTGAGGGATCGAATGTCATGGGCATCCAGTGTTGGTATTTGGCCTTGCCACTTACATGCAGAGATTTCTCCAGATTCTCTGAATCTTTTAATGATATTATGGACAGTAGATGATGAAATCCCTAGATTCCTTGCAATTGTACATTGAGAAACGTTGTTCTTAAACTGCTGGACTATTTGCCCACGCAGTTGTTCACAAAGTGGTGAACCTTGCCCCATCCTTGCTTGTGAACGACTGAGCCTTTTAGGGATGCTCCTTTTATACCCAATCATGACAAACACCTGTTTCCAATTAACCTGTTCACCTGTGGAATGTTCAAAACAGGTGTTTTTTGAACATTCCTCAACTTTCCCAGTCTTTTGCTGCCCCTGTCTGAGCTTTTATAGAACGTGTTGCAGGCATCAAATTCAAAATGAGTGAAGATTTGCAAAACAACAATAAAGTTTATCAGTTTGAACATTCGATATCTTGTCTTCATAGTGTATTCAATTGAATATAGGTTGACAAGGATTTGCAAATCATTGTATTCTGTTTTTATTTACATTTTACACAACGTCCCAACTTCATTGGAATTGGGGTTGTATAATGAATCTATAAAAAGCAATGAAGAATTTTCATAAATTCTCATTATGGTCAGCTAATGGACCCTCAAATTAAAATACTGTGGGTGCAAATCCAACTGGAGTATCGGTTGGGTGTTGACATCACACATGCATGTATATGTAATAAATTATTCATGCATGCGAAAGCAGATTAGGGCAGTGGCATAAAGTGTGAGGTGGGGTATTCCAGGCACATCAATTCCAGCCATGTAACCCAGAGCTGGCAGAAAAAGAGAAACTCTGGAAGAGAAATTCAGTTTAGTTCAGGCATACATGAAGAAAGAAAGTTTCAGCAAGAACCAACCCATGGTGTATCATGTATTGGGCCATGGGTTGCTATAAAGATTGAGCTAAATGTAAGGCTGAATTTTGTTTCTTATAATTATATAGAGCACCGATATAATACCTTTTCTGTTGTTTAAATTTGTTTTAATAACATACTCCCTTTCCCTGAGAGGGAGAATATACTGAGATCTCTTGCTCTGTTTTCCTGAGCACACTCTAGTGGTCTCTATGTATTGTATGTATGCTGTATTCAATTTGCAGTATGATGCTGTATCACTGATTCATTATCTGTTTTTGTCTGTTGTTAGAATTGTATTGCTAGCACTAGTTTGTGTGAGACATGCGAGTAAGAATTTCATTATACTTGTACACATACATGTATACTTCCATACTTGGTCATAGCCCGTCTGAGCAGAAAACAGCACCAGTTGTAATGCTGTAAAGTTTTACTGCATTCTTTGCTAAGCATTCTAACCAGTTGGGGAAACTCCATAGAGGACCTCAACTTATCCCAATAGACATTAAAACAGTCCAGATAAAGGTTAGTAATGGTATCTTATTAACACTAGGATCCCTGAAGCTTAAGATTTTTTTCATTGTCCCTGACTTCCTTAAGTTTTCCTGACATATGCCAAGAAGCTCGTAGGTCCTTATCACTGCACTAATAGCCTGTTTTTGTTTTGCAAATGTGTGGTTTAGCAGAACACTGCCTGATGCCAGCCTCCATTCAGTCAGATGAATGCATCGCCCTGCTGCAATCCTCACAGCTGAGGTCTCTGTTAAAGTGTTTATCTGGTGATGTGTTTGTATGGGATTATATACTGTATATAATGAAATATCGTAATTTGTAATACATACATTTCATGGGTGTTCTGTGTCTACAACAATCTGTGTAAATATAGAATGACAGAGGAAATGTGAGGCAAGAAGTGCTGAACACACGGCTAAAACAGAAAATGTTTTCATATGTTATAGTAATAGCAACATAATTTTGACATGAAGTATAGGATGTGTGAAGCCAAAATATCCAACATTTTCACAAAAGGTGTAACAAAACAAGTATGCTTTTACTCAAGAATAAAACCAAAGAAAAAGAAATTGCTCAATTGACTTTTTGCTGAAGCCCAACTATCAGTCAGTACAAAGTAAAAGACGTTCGCATACATGTGTGTTTGTGCCATTTGTCATTTTTAATCAGTTGTCACAGTGGTAACATTTGTCTGTCACAGTGGATAAGCTACCATTAAGCAATGGCAAGGTAATAGGTTCAAATCCCGTGTTTTCGTTATAATTAGCACTTTGAGTAGTGAGCTGCTATTATTATTATTATCATCATATAACAAAAACATTCATTTGATGTGTCTGTAACATCCTATGTAAATTTGTGGTACTTGTAAAGAACATTACTTTTCCTCCCATGTCATTTAAATGATTTTTTTTATTCAGTTTTATTCTTGGATTCTTGAATAAAAAAATCATTCAAATAATATGTTGCTGTGAATATCCACATGTGAGGAAAAGTAACAACCACCATAGACACTGCAGTGTCTGTTTGCTCAACAAGACACAAAGAAGAAATGACTGTGCTGTGTTTGTGTGTCCGCTTTTATCACTTCAGAGCTAGCTTTTATAAGTACCAAAAATTTACACTGGCTGTTACAGACTCCTATCAAATGTATGTTTTTATTGTATACTGTAATAGTAATAATAATAGCAGCTCACTACTCAAAACATGGTAGAACCTGGGATCAAACCCGCAAACTCTTGATTATGAGGCATTACCTCTGTACCAGCCAAATGGACATATCTTCTTTGTATCGATTGATTGTTGGGCTTCAGTTTTTACATATTGCCAGTAAAATCCATCCATCCATCCATTATCCAACCCGCTATAATCCTAACTACAGGGTCACGGGGGTCTGCTGGAGCCAATCCCAGCCAACACAGGGCGCAAGGCAGGAAACAAACCCCGAGCTGGGCACCAGCCCACCGCAGGCCAGTAAAATGTAAATTGAACAATTTCTTTTTCTTCGGTTATATTCTTGAATCGAATCACACTTGTTTTGTTATACCTTTAATGAAAGTGTTTGTTTGATATTTGGACTTCAGTCTTCACACATTATACACTTCACGCCTAAATTTTATCAATTATTACTATGTATGAAAAAAGTTTCTGTTTTAGTTATGTGTTCAACATTTCTTGCCTTGCATTTCCTGTCATCCTACATTTTTTGTAGGCTTCAGGGATTCTAGTGTTAACCATCTAAACACATACAAAAAGGGAAGGAGGAGTTTACACAATAAAAGGGTGAACAAAATAACAAAGACTCTGCCCTACTGGCCCTTCTCCATACTTCTGCAGACTAGCTGCCAGACTCTATATCTAAGATGTACCTTTCTACTTCCCAGGTTTCCTCAGTCCAATAGACTCCTCTTCTTGTACTGTGTATCCATGACAGTCTGCCTTTATAAGACTTTCATTGATGCTGACACCATGGTCTGGAATGTAAACGCTCAGAAATTCTATTACAATGGCCTGATATATCTCCCACATTTTCCTCAGTTTGGGTGCTGGATAGGTATTCTCATCAAAGTCGTCATTGTTGGTAAAGTGCAGATATTTAATAATTAAAACCTGCACTCAGACATAATTTCTCCAAAGAACAGCAACAACAGCAACAACAACAACAACAACATTTATTTATATAGCACATTTTCATACAAAAAAATAGCTCAAAGTGCTTTACATAATGAAGAAAAGTAAAATAAAAGACAAAGTAAGAAATTAAAATAAGACAACATTAGTTAACATAGAATAAGAGTAAGGTCCAATGGCCAGGGAGGACAGAAAAAACAAAAAAAAACTCCAGACGGCTGGAGAAAAAAATAAAATCTGCAGGGGTTCCAGGCCACGAGACCGCCCAGTCCCCTCTGGGCATTCTACCTAACAAAAATGAAATAGTCCTCTTTGTATTTAAGGTTCTCACGGAAGGACTTGATGATGATGGTCATGCAGACATCTGGCTTTTAATCCATCAATGTTGGAACATCACAGTGCTTTGAGTAGATGGTGGTGGCGCAAGCCGCCACCACAAAGAAACTGGAAAAAGAATCAGAAGAGAGAGTAGGGGTTAGTATGGATTTTAGAGCCACCATGAATAGTTATTATAATGAATTGGATATACAGAGTATCAGGATTAAATTAAAGTGAAGTTATGAGAAGGCCATGTTAAAATAATGTGTTTTAGCAGTTTTTTAAAATGCTCCACTGTATTAGCCTGGCGAATTCCTACTGGCAGGCTATTCCAGATTTTAGGTGCATAACAGCAGAAGGCCGCCTCAGCACTTCTTTTAAGTTTTGCTCTTGGAATTCTAAGGAGACACTCATTTGAAGATCTAAGGTTACGATTTGGAATATAAGGTGTCAGACATTCCGATACATAAGATGGAGCGAGATTATTTAAGGCTTTATAAACCATAAGCAGAATTTTAAAGTAAATTAAAATTAAATTTTAAATTTAAAGCAGCACATACAGCACTTTTACAGCCTGAGTGATTCTTGGTTCTAACGCTTACACAAGATGCATCTGTACAGTTGCCCGAGGAACACTTTTAGCACAGTTTTCACAGCCCGAGTAACACTCAGGTCTAACGCTAAGGAGGTTAATAGCTTCTGAACACTGTCTGGAGTCCACTATGAATCCTAAATCATTCTCATAAGGTGTACTCTTGATTTTCAGACCTCTCATTCTGTATTGAAACATAACATTTTTAGTTCCTATGTGTAATACTTTACATTTATTGACATTAAACTTCATCTGCCACAAATCTGCCCAAGTCTGTATGCTGTCCAAGTCCCTCTGTAATGATTCAACGGATTCCAGGTTATCAGCCAATCCACCTACTGTATATTGATATCATCTGCAAAAGTAACCAGCCTGTTACTTATATTCCTATCCAAATCATTTATATATATTAAAAATAGCAGCGACCCTAGCACTAACCCCTGTAGAACACCACTCTTAACATCGCCAATTCTGATGAGGTTCCTCACTCCATAACCCTCTGCTTCCTGTGTCTGAGCCAATTCTGCACCCATCTGAAAACATCACCCCGAACTCCCACTTCTTTTAGATTGATGCCCAGCCTCTCATGTGGCACCTTATCAATGCTTTCTGAAAGTCAAGATAAATAATCTTGTAAGCTTCAATCTGATCCTACCTTTCTGTGACTTTTTCATAGAATTCCAGCATGTTAGTAAAATATGACCTTCCATTTTTGAACCCACACGGACTCTTCAGAAAAACTCCTGTACGTGCCATGTGTTGCTCAATCTTATCCTTAATAATTCCTTCCATTAATTTTTCTGTGATGCATGTTAAGGAAGCAAGGCCCCTTAAAATGATAGATATTATGGGTACAATAATTAATAAAGCCTACCCTTGTCATTGTATCACTGTGGTTAGTGCTGCTGCATCACAGATCCAGCACCCTGGGTTCAAGTTCTGTGCTTAGTTATTATCCATGTTTAGCTTTCCTGTCCTCTTTATGTCTGTGTGGTCCTTTCTCCCACATTCCCAAAGATGTGTGTGCATTATGTTAACTCGAAATCCAAACAGGCCGTCAGTAACTGTAAGTATGATTGTGTGCATGTGTGTAAGTGGGATTTGTAATGCACCCTTTCAATGCTCCTGCCTTTGCACTGCAGTCCTAATTAATCATGCTGGCTAACAGTGATTAGGGGTTGCTGCCTTACCAATACAATTCCCTGTTCAACTCTTGTGTTCTGTTTCTATCTGTGTGAAGTTTGCTTATTTCCCGGTGCTTGTATTGGTTTTTGTTTAGATAATTTGGTTTTCCTCTTACATCTCCAAAAACATGCATGTGTGGTGGGTTTCTAAATTGGACCTGTGTGACTGGTGCTTGAGCAGGCACCCCTAAAACCTAAATTAAATTTAAAAGGCTTTGAGACTGGCAATACAGTGGATGAATGAGTAAATGGAACCTTAATCTACCTATAGAGGTTAATTAAGTTCCTTCATGTTACAGCTATTACAGCTTTGAGTGTTCCATGAGTTCATTAGTTAATTTACCAAGATGCACTGTGGGGCATTTTCACCATCTCAGCTCCAGTCTGAATTGCCAAACTGCAGGAACTGGAATTCACTGCCTGTGCTGGGCTCAAAGACTAATTATTGTGAAAATTTATGTTCATATGATCAAAGACATCCAAAACAAGGGCTTGTGTATGTGATGCCCCATGCAATGGCATCTTTGCAAAAGATTCAGACTCTGGGCATCGGGAGTTGTAACCAAACAACCAGTAAGTGAGAAAATTGAAACACAGACAAAAAACTGTTCAAAGGCACAGCGTCTAATTTTACTCCAGATGTGCCATGAATATTTTACAAAAGCAATGTCTTGCAATTATATATACCACTCACTCAAAGAACATTATAAAAACAAGCAAAATAATTGCAGGTGCTGTATACAATAATATAGCGGCTCTAAGTTAAAAGCGCTGAGAAAAATAATAAAAACACAAATTGTTTCTTCTTCTTCCTCTCATTAACTCAGTTCACAAAGGACAGGCAGAAAAACAATCAAAAAGTGGAGAAAAAGCAGAAATAAACAATGACAAGAAACAATGTACACTACCCAACCCACAGATTAACACCACCAAAAATATATGCAATTGGATCTACTAATTTATACAAAATTAAACACCTTTTCTTAACTGCTTAACTCAGAACACTGTGGTAACCCAAGGACCAATCAAAAGATGGCACCTGTTGTTTTAGGCTGTGGATTTATATGAATAGCCTTTCTAATGGACTAATCCTTATGAATGTCTTCTGGGAGATACTAGTCATGGATGACATTGGGATGTCTACCAGGTGTCATTATATGATCAGATGCAAGTTTTCTACATCTTACTCAACTTTCTCTACACGTATGTGTTTTCTTGTTACTCAGTGAACTATTTATACCAACTACTATGACAAAGAGACTCTAAAGAGTGCCCAGCGGGTGCTGACGAAAAAACTGAGAGAAGAAAAAGAAGCTTACAGAGGTTTTGGAATGGACTGGGCATAATTACTAGACTCTCTCCATCCAAGGGTCATGTGCTTGAAGAGGATATGGACAATGCTAACACCCTGAACAAATTTTTAATGGATTTTCAGTGAAAGCCAGTCAGTCCTCGACTTCTTAAGGTCTGTGTTGACTAGCTTTGTGGTGTCATCTTTCACCTATTCAGTCTATCATTTCAAACATCTTTCATATTTTTCTGGGTGAGTTTATTTTCTACTTTAGCTCTGTAAGCTTCTTTTTCTTCTGCAAGAAAGTGCTGCTGCTGTGGAGAACTTACTGCATTATTCTAAAGAAGGCAGGCCCCTCTTCAGCTAATGACTACAGACCAGTGACACTTATGTCATGAAGACCTTTGAGTGGCTGGTCATGGACTGTTTGAGATCTCTTGTGGTAGATCATCTGGACCCACTTCAGTTTGCCTGTTGGACAAAGATTGGAGTGGAAGATGCAATTAACTATCTCCTCCACAAGTCATATTCTCAACAGGAGAAGGCTGGCTGCGCCTTCCGGTCCCTTCAGTACCATCCAGCCATCCTTGTTAATGGGTAAGCTCAGAGATATGCAGGTGAATGAGCCTATGGTGTCCTGGATAAAGCACTATCTTTCAGGCAGACCGCAGCTGGAGGGACTCCAGAATTGTATTTCTGATATGGAGGATTGAGGCTTTGTAGCCTTTTCCTATTAGGGAAGCCATTTTGTGTACTGTTGTCAGGGTCACGTCCCTTGTTTTTAGGGTAGTGGTCTACAGAGTCAAGAGCCTTATCGGATCTGTGGATAAAGCCTTATTTACATTTCTTTGACTTCTCATTTTATCACTTCTCTTGTCTTGCCTGGTTTTCGACTTATTGCCTGTTATTTGACTGTGAATTTTGTCTTTCATCTGGGTTTCGGTCACTTTGTTTCATTTTTATTTTCATTAATTTTGCCTTTTGCTCGTATCTTCCAGTTTACTCAAGAAACTACTTCCCTGTTTTGCCAGCCAAGTCATGACACACTGGAGCACCACAAGGAACAGTTCTGTCTCCTTTTCTGTTCAATCTGTACACATCCAACCAAAACACCAGGTCACCTCACTTGCAGAGGTGTTCTGATTTATTCCCTGGGGGGCAAATAAAATTCTATCTATCTATTTGTCTATGAACTCTAAGTATGCATGTATATGCCAGCAACTCACTAACTAAGCTAAGGACCTTATATCTTCTCATTCCTTCATAGCGTCGGATGAACACTTTGTCTTTGGAGTGGTTCAAGCCCAGAGGCATGGAAGCGATTCATTCATAGTTCTTCGAATGACCCGATAGCACCCATGGATCCAAACGTTGCTGCAACTTTGCCCTTCCATTGTGTTGTCCCTTTTACAAACAATAACTATTTATATTTTTATTATCATGCTACAAATAGCTATAAAATGTTCATGCAGAAATTACTCTGTGACATGGGTTGTCACAGTGTCCAACATAACTAGGTGCTTATTGTTATAATGAACAGCAATACAATTTTAGTGGCTCTCACTTATGTAGAAATAATAATAATAATAATAATTCAGAAATACTGTGTTGGTGCTCAGCAGTGCATAATTTGACTCCAAAATATAATGAATGAATGCATAATGACATCTTTACCTTTTGGACAACACTGTGTCTTTCACTATGGAATTTTGAGACTTGTGGGACAGAAAGCGTTAATTAACTTTTTAAAATCAAATGAAAGCAAGCACAGAAAGTTGTGTGCGCCCAAACATGGATGATTACTCGTACTTATTTAATCTTTTCTTACACAGGATGTACTTTACAAAAGTATTATCTGCATGATTCAAAGTGACAGGCACTGCCTTGAACTATTCTCCATACAACACTGCTGCTCATTCATTGCAAATTCTGATATTCAAAAGTAAACCGCCTTTTTGTGAAAAGAACAATCATTCACATTCACTGCAAGGGTTCAATTAAAGGCCTCCTGTTGAAAAAGGACAAATACCTATTGAGAGCATTTTGGAAGGAGTCAGCGGCATTCTGGGAACAAACATGAAATAAGGCCTGAATGTCAGTCTCCTAGTACACTGTTTAATTACTTGTTGACTTGTTACAGCAAAGTATTAATTTAAAATGTACAAAATGGTTTGGGTTAAAAGAAGATTTTAAGGAAAATGATGCACTCCAGTAACGCATTACCAATTGACATTAAGCACACAGCTGGTTTTTGTAAATTCTTTATTTGCCAGGATTCACAAAGCATAAAGAGATTCATAGACACAAAATAATATTATACACAGACTCATAATTATTATGTTTTATAGTCTGATAATAATTATCGAGCAATTTATTATGAACTGTAATAAAATAATACATGGGCAGGATACAGAAAAATGGAAATAAATAATGATCCAAAAAAGTCTGCCAAACCTCACTTATGCCATACAAAACCAAATGAAAGTGACAGAAGTCTTCGTTTTAAAATGAAGTCTGGCCACTGAAGTCCTTGATACTTGAATCCTAAAATTTCTAATGGTGACGCTCTCCTCGTGTTCAACATGATAACCGTGACTAGCTGAAGTTCTCAATCTGAGGGTTCAGGAATGATTTTTTTTAAATCAGCCAGATGAGAAAGGTGATGGTTTTTTTTTCTCTCTGCAGATTATGAAAAGTAGCTCTCCATGGAATCTTACACCATAATTTCAGTGTGATTCTTACATAGCATTTGGTCACAATGGTGTGTTTTTTAAGTATATATTTCCAATAGGGTGCCTGCCTATGTTTATATTTTAATATATATACTGTAAAATAAAGAGATATACAGCACAGAAAGGTTTGGGGTTTTCCGGCCCCGTATACTGTACAGTTTGCAAAAGTAATGACAATACAGTCCAGAGTATTCTTAGCAGTGACTACTGAACAACATGCTGGTGTGATGGGGGAACATTTATAGGGCGGGCCGGAATAAACAGAGGGAGTGTGGGTAATGAGTTGCAGGTGCATCCTGTAATCATGACGTCATCAGAGAGGAGGAGGATGAGGAAGTGGATGAACGGGAGCTTGCTCAGGGTGTCGGCGTTTCCTTCTTTCTGGGAAAATAAGGAGAGAATGGTTAGTTGCCTGCCAATCCCTTATGGCTTTTGGGTTTCCGCTACTCCCTGAGTCGTTCTGCGGCTCCCCAAGCGCGCGTGAGTGACAATACATATATTATTTGAAAGTACACTGAACCAGTGAAACACATTGTGTTTTTTTGTGTCAACCCAGATTTTAATGTCAGTTCTTAAAGGAATGTTCATTTATTGGATTTTACCCTCCACACTGTTCACTGTTTTATTTATTTATTGACTGTCCAAAGCACTGTACTATGGATGCTGATTCTGTGGTTTGTTTAGACTGTTTTTAGTAAAAGCACTGAGCACCTTATGCACCTACCCCTTGCTTTGTGTGTGTTTGCCCTCATCTGCCAAGCTCATCCCGGTCATGACTATCGACGGTGTCGGGTTCAAGAGGCTCTAAAATCAGCTGGGAGTGTGGAGCTGATCCACACCATCATAACTCTCTGTGGTCTTAAAAGATCCCTGGGCATCTATTGATAAGAATATGATGTTTTTCTCTGTCTTGGCGAATTTACCCATCATAGCTGGTAATTCTGACCTCTAATTATCCCCTGACTCTAATTGGCTATCTCTCTCACCCTTTCACAATAATATATAATAATTGCTAATATGTGGTGAGAATACTGGCACAAGAATGGCTGATATTACATCATCCAGAAGGATGCTACACATTGGTGGTGGTTGATGTGATGCCCCACAGTCTGTGTGAAACGCTTTGAGTAGGTTGTGTATGTGATGCCCCATGCAATTATATATAATATATTTAATTATTTCATTATAAATTACACCTTGAGCCATGGATAGCTGTGAACTTTTCTGACACTTTTAAAACTTCCCACAAAACAAAACAGACATGATTTGTAAAATATTTAATGAACAATGAAATGCAAAAATATCGTAACTATTTAAAACACAAGGTAAAAATCAACCTTATAGCAGCACCACTAAAAATAAGTACACAAGCACAATGTTTATAATGAGAGTCAGTTAACCCCAGTTCAACAGTGATTTTTTCAGTCATAAATGATAAATAATCATATTACTAGCAATTGTGATTGAAAAATTAAATGTTAATTCATTACATGAGCATACATCCAAAGAATAAAAATAACAGACCTTTCACGTTATTGTGGTCTTCCATGTCTCCTCCATGGGCTCACTGGAAGTACACCTCTTGATTTAGTCTTTGGTGCAGATGTCCGGCAAAGATTATCCATTACCTAACTGTGAAGTTATGAATCCCTTGATATGATTAGATGTTCTGCTCCCCTGCAGGCCCTTACACCAGCAACTAAAATATTTCACTTTCTCTGTATCATGAAGATGGCTGATTAGTACTGGTGGCTTCACTGTCCTGTGTGTCATCTTCTTCTAATGATGTAAGGCATTTATAATTACTATTTAGGGCTCCATGGAGGGGCCACCTATTGCAAGTTGATTTGCACATACAAGTAATACTTTTCTTGTGAATGTGACACGAATTACACCATAATGGCCCTATATTAATAATGCAGTAGTTCTGCTACCCAAATGAAACTTATGGCCTCAGCGCAACATTTAAAGACAAGTCATTGCATAACATTATATACTGAAACAGGTTTAATCCAATTCATGATTGCAGGGGGCTTGTTTTATTCCTGGCAGCATCAGGTGCAAGGCAGGAAATTCTGGACGGGGCACCAGTACTCCACAACGGCCACTCATGTAAATACCCACAGGGCCAATTTACAATCATTAATTAACACAGAGTACCCAGACACAGGGAGAATGTGAAAACTCCATACAGAAAGCAATCAAGCACGGGACTCAAAACCAGAATACTAAATCCATGAGGAAGCCACACAAACTATGGTGGCTCTCCCACTTAAAGGTAGAAACTATAATTCAAAAACACATGCATTTAAATAACAAAAAATGGCCAAATCAACACAATTATGTGGTGTGGCTGCAAGTTTAACATGAGCTATGACAGCTGAATTTCTTCACAGCAATGGCAGTACAGAATGAAGCTGCCTCTTACCTCCCATGAAACAGCTCCTCCTGTTAAGTTGTAAATGAGGTGCGGCTCTCCAGACCCTGATGCACAATTAGGCAGAAATCTCACACTCCTTAATTCTTATTTTTCCCAGCTGTAGGACTTTGTTCTGGAAATTAACGGCACAATTAAATTAAACATGTTTAATTAGGACAAGCACAAAAACAGATTTATTCGTTTGAGGAACTCACAGAACCAGCATATTTTCTTTAACTAGATAGTGTATATTTTCCATTTGTGTAACTCGGGCAGATCTCACTTTTATTCTAGATAGATAGATAGATAGATAGATAGATAGATAGATAGATAGATAGATAGATAGATAGATAGATAGATAGATAGATAGATAGATAGATAGATAGATAGATAGATAGATACTTTATTAATCCCAAGGGGAAATTGACATACGCAAAAGGAAGCAGAAGTTTCAGGTGATTTATTGTAGTCATTACTTGTTTAAGTACACTTCCCTGTTATCCTGAGCTGGATTTAGAAAGTTGATAAAATGAATAGATTGATAATTATAGCTTTTAATTTTACTCTTTAGATTGTGTCATCTACTTTTTTTAACTTTTGCCAATCGTTCTTATTTTTACACCAAGGTGTAGTGAGTTTTTTAATGTTTCAAAATAGTACAAAAAGAAGCAGTTTTACTTAAGCACTCACTGGTATAGTCCACCATTCTGGTTTATTTACTGGTAAGTTTAGTCAGCATGGCACTGCCAGATCTAAACACTAGCTTGGCGAATTGCTCATGTACTAAAGTAACCATAGCTGCAGGTGGAAGTCACATTTTACTTATGGTGCCAAGCAGAGTTGTATTGAGGTGCAGCAGTCTATTAGCCTGCAAAATCACTATGAAGAAGCTGTCTGTTGTTACGGTCCTGTCTTTGTCCAGTCTGATAGAGGTCATGGGGCATCATATCGCCTGTTCTGAGCAGGCGTCAGCCACAGCACAAACTGTGGACATCACTGCTCTTGTAAAAAGAATGGAGATGAATGCCATCAACTCAGAGAGGGAGAGGTAAGTTTGTTGTATCATGTGAACGTCACTGATAGAATAATACTGAATAATAATAAAAAAAAACGAGCGCTAACTTTTACAAGTAGCCAAAATTTACACCGGGTGTTACAGACTCAAATTAAATGTATGTTTTTATTATATTATATTAATAATAATAATAGTAGCTCACTACTCAAAACACTGAATGCCTGGACTTGAACCCAGAACCTTTTGGTTATAAGACAGCAGATCTTACCTCTGCATTTTGGTGGACTGGCATTTGAGCTTGGGTTTGTAGCTCATTGACAGCAAAATGTATATTTAAAGATTTTTTTTTTCCTTTGGTTATATTCTTGAATAAAAGCTCACGTTTATTTGATATTTGGACTAAAGTCTTCACACATTATACACTTCTCGTCATTATTAGTATAACATGGAAAAAGTTTCTGCTTTAGATATGTGTTCATCATTTCTTTCCTCACATTTCCTTTCATCCTACACTTACCCAGATCTTTGTAGACATGGAACACACATGAAATGCATGTATTCCAAGTAACGATATACTGTATTATTCACCCTATACAACTCCAGGCACATCACATGCAGATAAGGAGCTTTGGCTTGAGCTGGGAGAACTTTTTTTTTTTTGTCCGAGTTGAGCTCCGTCTGGGGGGAGGAATTGGGATAGCGTGCTGCTTGCTGCTTGTGCTGATCGACACATTTACAAAACAAAAGACGCTGATGGAGAGGTGAGAAGCAATTTAAGGTGGGCTAGGATTACAAGTTTTTTCATAGGCTTCAGGGATTCTAGTGTTAAAATTCCAGTTGGAACTCCATTGTAGATTTTTCATTCCCACCTTCATTCTACTGCTTCAGCTCTTCTTGAATGTAGGTTATGTAATGCCATTGTTGCCCTGGTAAACCACAATTCCTTCTGTCTTATTTTTTTTTTTTTTTGACTCATCAAGCTTTTGGACTTTAGGACTGAATTAAATGCTTTAGCTATTCTACTGTTTTAATATAAAACTCCGTATTGGTTGGTTTCAGATCTTTAAGATTTTAAATCTTACATTACTTTTCCTTAGTTGCTTGTGGGTCTATATCTTGTGGTTATAGCCCAAATTCCTGTCAATTCCTCTTGACTGAAATTATACGCCCGTGCCTAATCCCTTTTTACTTTGTAAAACCAATACAGTCTTCACATTGAGTACTTCCTAATATTCATTGTAAGGTAAAATAAGATTTTTCTTAGAAAAAGCCACTGGTCATAATGTAGATTAGTTTGTGTGCTTGTCACATCTTGGTGTGTCACACAAACAATGTTTTTATTAAGATTTTGTTACATTGCTGGTACAGACCAAAAGATGCCTTATAGGTAGCACCTATCTAAAGAGTTGTCTTTGGTATGTTGCATGGCTTACATGTTTGGTAAGTTCTTTTTACATAGTAGTATAAGACTGTTTGGTCACTCCATAACTGTATTAAGTTTGAACTTTCTGGCCTGAAGAAAAATTATTATTTTGTACAAAGGATAGCTATGCAAGAACAGTGATTCAACACTGGACAGAATTCAGGGGTTACCAGGGGTCTTGCCTCCCCCAACAGATGTTCTAAATTACTAAAATAAATCTGCAAAGAAGGGCAGATTTTTTTTTCCTCAAAAGCTTTTTTTAAAGCCACAGCCAATGTAAATATTTTATTACTAATCAAAGAATATGATCTATTCTATCCTAGGCAACTCTCAATCCTTAAAACAAACAAAGAAACATTTCTCATTACATCAATTATGGCTTAGTTTACTATTTCAAATATTGCTTAAGAGTGGTCACTTCAACTTGCAGATTTTATCAACAGGGTTTTCCACTTTTACAAGCCAGTGAGCTGCTCCAGTTGGTGAACAGATTCTCCGTAGTCAGTTCGAGCTATTGAGTCCTGTGCATGAGTCCACAGCTCAAGTCTGAATGTGCTGTCTGTAACAAACAGTAATAGATTGAGAATTGGAAAGGAAATAAAGCTAAACAGGAGAAAAACAGGGATGAAATGATTAAACTACATTCTTTTTAAATAATAAGTTTTTTGACATAAGCAAACATGAGAGAATTGGTGCAGCTTTTATTATTCAAAACTAAGATAAAGTCAAATGAAATGTGTTCTTTTAGAGACAGGTCTATTACTGTGAAAGTGCTCTTCTGCGATATTAAACATTTACACAACAGGTATTTAATTTAGCTTTCACCACTTGTTTTGTTTTCCTTTATTTTTCTCTGTATCATCTTCTTCTTCTTTCGGCTACTCCCGTTAGGGGTTGCCACAATGGATCATTTTCTTCCATATCTTTCT
This sequence comes from Erpetoichthys calabaricus, assembly GCF_900747795.2. Lineage (NCBI taxonomy): Eukaryota > Metazoa > Chordata > Cladistia > Polypteriformes > Polypteridae > Erpetoichthys > Erpetoichthys calabaricus. Next base: position 116,186,203 of record NC_041406.2, on the reverse strand, counting down.
GTCCTCTGCATCTTGTTCTGTTACACCCATCACCTGCATGTCCTCTCTCACCACAACCACATCTACCTTAGCTTAGGCCTTCCTCTTTTCCTCTTTCCTGGCAGCTCTATCATTAGCATCCTTCTCCCAATATACTCAGCATCTCTCCTCTGCACATGTCCAAACCAATGCAATCTCACCTCTCTGACTTTGTCTCCCAACTGTCCAACTTGAGCTGACCCTCTAATGTACTCATTTCTAATCCTATCCATCCTCGTCACACTCAGTGCAAATCTTAGCATCTTTAACTCTGCCACCTCCATCTCTGTCTCCTGCTTTCTGGTCAGTGCCACCGTCTCCAACCCATATAATATAGCTGGTCTCACTACCGTCCTGTAGACCTTCCCTTTCACTCTTGCTGATACTCGTCTGTCACAAATTACTCCTGACACTCTTCACCCATTCCACCCTGCCTGCACTCTCTTTTTCACCTCTCTTCCACAATCCCCATTACTCTGTATTGTTGATCCCAAGTATTTCAACTCATCCACCTTCGCCAACTCTACTCCCTGCATCCTCATTATTCCAAGGACCTCCCTCTCATTTACACACATGTATTCTGTTTTGTTCCTACTGACCTTCATTCCTCTCCTCTCTAGAGCATATCTCCACCTCTCCAGGGTCTCCTCAACCTGCTCCCTACCATCGCTACATATCACAGTGTCATTAGCAAACATCATGTCAACCTGTCCATCACCATAAGAAAGGGCTCAGAGCCAATCACTGATGTAATCCTACCTCCACCTTGAATGCATCCATCACTCCTACTGCAGAGCTTACCACTGTCACACTTCCCTCGTACATATCCTGTACAACTCTTACGTACTTCTCTGCCACTCCCGACTTCCTCATACAATACCACAGCTCCTCTCAAGGCACTTTGTCATATGCTTTCTCCAGGTCCACAAAGACACAATGTAACTCCTTCTGACCTTCTCTATACTTCTCCATCAACACCCTCAGAGCAAACATCGCATCTGTGGTGCTCGTTCTTGCCATGAAACCATACTGCTGCTCACTAATCATCACCTCACTTCTTAACCTAGCTTGCACTACTCTTTCCCATAACTTCATGCTGTGGCTCATCAATTTTATGCCCCTGTAGTTATTACAGTACTGCACATCCCCCTTATTTTTAAATATCGGCACCAGTACACTTCTTCTCCACTCCTCAGGCATCCTCTCACTTTCCAAGATTCCATTCTACAATCTGGTTAAACACTCCACTGCCATCTCCCCTAAACACCTCCATGCTTCCATAGGTATGTCATCTGGTCTTTCCATTTTTCATCCTCTTAATAGACTTCCTTACTTCCTCCTTGCTAATCCGTTGCACTTTCTGATTCACTATCTCCACATCATCCAACCTCTTCTCTCTTTCATTCTTTTCATTCATCAGCATCTCAAAGTACTCTTTCTATCTTTATCCTTTATTACCCTAACCTGTTGCACATCTTTCCCAGCTTGGTCCCTCTGTCTAGCCAATCGGTACAGGTTCTTTTCTCCCCCCTTAGTGTCCGGCCTCTCATACAACTCATCATACGGCTTTTCTTTAGCCATTGCCACCTCTCTCTTCACCTTGCGCCTTATCTCCTTGTACTCTTGTCTACTTTCTGCATCTCTCTGACTATCCCACTTCTTCTTTGCCATCTTCTTCCTCTGTATACTCTCCTGTACTTTCCCCATTCCACCACAAGGTTTCCTTTTCCTCCTTCCTCTCTCCACGCCAAGCACCCTGCTTGCTGTTACCCTTACCACTTCTGCTGTAGTTTCCCAGCTGTCTGGTAATTTTTCACTACCACCCAGTGCCTGTCTCACCTTCTCTCTAAACTCAACCTTGCAGTCTTCTTTTTTCAAATTCCACCATTTAATCATTGGCTCTGCCCTCACTCTCTTCCTCTTCTTGATCTCCAACGTCATCCTACAGACCACCATCCTATGCTGCCTAACTACACTTTCCCCTGCCACCACTTTGCAGTCTTCAATGTCCTTCAGATTGACTCTTCTGTATAGGATGTAATCTATCTGTGTGCATCTTCCTCCACTCTTGTACATAACCCAATGTTCCTCCCTATTTTTAAAATACATATTCACCACAGCCATGTCCATCCTTTTAGCAAAATCCACTTTCATCTGATCTTCTTCATTCCTCTCCTTGACACCATACCTACCCATCACCTCCTCATCTCCTCTGTTCTCTTCACCAACATGTCCATTGAAATCTGCTCCAATCACCACTTTCTGTCATTTGGGTACACTATTCATCACTTCATCCAACTCACTCCAAAAATCTTTGTGAGACATGTTAATTAGGCTGAAGTCTCGAAAACACTCTTGACATACTGTTCCTTCAGAATAACCCCTACCCCATTTTTCCTCCCATCCACACCATGATAGAACAATTTGAATCCACCTCCGATCCTCCTGGCCTTACTCTCCTTCCATGTAGTCGCCTGAATGCACAATATATCAACCTTCCTTCTCTCCATGATATCTGCTAACTCTCGCCCCTTACCAGTAATACTTCCAACATTCAAAGTTCCTAATCACTCAGTTCCACTGTCTTTACTTTCCTCCTCTCCTCTTGCCTCCGGACATGTCTCCCCCCTCTTCTTCTCCTTCTTCAACCAACAGTAGCCCAATTTCCGCCAGCACCCTGTTGGCTAACAGTACTGATGGCAGTCATTGTTAACCTGGGGCCCGACTGATCCGGTATGGAAGTTTGTGTTGTTGTCCGCATATTGATTTGGCAAAATTTTACCACGAATGCCCTTCCTGACGTAACCCTCCCCATTTATCCGGGTTTGGGACTGGCACGAAGAAACACACTGGTTTGTTTATCTCCTGTGGCTGGGTTATTTTTCTCTGTGTCATACAGTCCTTTATTTTGTTTTGTTTTCTTAAAGATTTGTTTTTATGTCCCAGAAGAAGAGGGTGGTATGCCCTTGGAACAAGTTGTCCCCTTCCCTGATACACTGAAGGCATGATCCTGTTCAAAGATATCAGCACAATTTACATACTCAGGGATTTGAAGTCAAGGCACATTTCATTTTTCACTTCAGTAAAACCTGTATTTTTCTACAAATTGTAACTTTATATAGACATTCTTTTGGTTCAAGGTCTTCTTTTTCCTGTGTGACGGGCAGCCACGGCCATTATCTGGCTGGGACGCCAACAGAATGAAAGGACCAGGGGAGAGAGCATCAATGAGGCAATACCTACCCTGGGATGCTAGAGGGTAGCCCTCCTGGGTGAATGTGGCACCACAGATTTCCGTAGGGCATGCTGGGAGTTGGAGTTTGGTACAGCCCTGAAGGGATACGTGGTGGCTGCCAGGGGGAGCTGCTGAGCCCTATAACGGACTTCTACCACACCTGGGAGTGATTCCAGGTAATCTTGATGAGCCACCTGGAACACTCCCAGTACCTATCAAAGGAGCAAGTCACCACCGCTTAATGGCCTGTTGGGAGGAAGTGGATGAAGCCCGTCAGGAGAAGTGGAGGCAAAGGGATTGGCAAACTGAAGGGACTGTGGTGCTGTATGGACTGTGCTGTACTTTGGGGGATTGAAGAAGAAATGCTTCCCCGGCTATAAATAAATTATGTACTGTGTGTTGAAACTTGCATCCTGCCTGTCTGTGTTGGGTTAGGGTGGCTGTACGTGCCCTGGGCTTCACACCTGTTAAGTATTTATGTCATAGTCATGTTATATTCTTATATTTGACTAACAACTTTACCAGTTATGAGTTATGAACGTGTTGGGATTTGTACTTACACAGGTTGAGCATCCCTAATCTGAACTGCCTGGGACCAGAAATATTTCAAATATTTCTGGATTTTGGAATATTTGCATCTTCCTAAAACACCTGCCCCCAATTCCTCCAGTCCTGCTGTGGTAAAAGAGTAGGTCTACAGGATGGAAGTGAAACCAGCTATGTTATATAGGTTGTAGACAGTGGCACTAACCAGAAAGCAGGAGACAGAGCTGGAGGTAGCAGAGTTAAAGATGCTAAGATTTGCATTGGGTGTGACGAGATGGACAGTATTAGAAATGAGTACATTATAGGGTCAGCTCAGATTGAATGGTTTGGAGACAAAGTCAGTGTAATAAAAGTATAAGCTTAATATGTCACTGTGCTCTGTACAAGTATATTTTATAAATCTGCTTTTCTTTCTACTCACATGCACAGTTGACAAAGAGCCAGATTTACCACAGGGTCTCATCATCAAGAACTGCTAAGCAAGCATTATAATATAAGACAAGACAGATCGAGACAACTGGAAAACAGTGCTATGTCAGACTGAGGACTGTTGTATACTATTTTTGTCTGTGAAAGTCAGCATGAAACTGTTTTCTCTTTGTCTTATTTCACATTGCATGATTCACCTGAGTGGGGGCCTGCACGTGGAGAAAACAGTATAAAACCTTGGAAAGTGGCCAAGTACCTTTGAATCCAACGGATGGATGGGAGATAACGTTATTTGATCCTGAAAATCTTTCCACTCCCCCCCCACTCGTGGACTGGGTTTTGCTTCCCTCTTCTGTTATGCAGCGTAAGCTGACATTAAACAAAGCTGTTATTTCTCCTATGTGATTTCTTACCGCTGTATCACTAAGGGAGGGGTATTGCATCTTTATATTATATCTATATAGATTTAGGTTTACGTAAGATGCTGCAATTACAAAAAAGAACTTATTTCCATGGAGTTAGTGCCTCCTACTGGATACAGTCAGAGAGGCGAGATTGTATTGGTTTGGACGTGCAGAGGAGAGATGCTGAGTATATTGGGAGAGGGATGTTAAGGATGGAGCTGCCAGGCAAGAAGAAAAGAGGAAGGTTGAAGAGAATGTTTATGGATGTGGTGAGAGAAGACATTAAGGTGGTGGGTATAACAGAACAAGATACATAGGACAGGAATATATGGAAGAAGATGATCCACTGTGGCAGCCCCTAATGGGAGCAGCTGACAAAGAAGAAGAATAAGTGCTGCGACAGAATTGACAGACATGCACACTCATAGCATAGACCACTGCAGCTACTTGAGTCCATGCGTTTGAGAAGTGCTTCAGTCTGCTACAATATCTTTCTATCATTTTGACTATTGCATCACTATATGGCATAGCAACAGTAAATAGAGCTTAAATAAGCATTGTAGTCTATTGTTATGTGTTAAATTGTTGCGGTTATATTGTGATATGACATGTTTGCATTTTGAAATAGAGAGTAATTTTAACTTCCATTATTTATTCTTTTAGACTGGCAATCAGAAGGTGGATGCTGTACAGCCTTGCCAGTGCATCTCCTGGTGTTGTTAGGCACATGTACAGTTTCGGTTATTTTGAATATTGAAATTGGCATCTCTTGAGGGTCTTTGTTATCAGCTCTCTTAATGGAAGTCCTGCTCTTGAGGGCTATTTTACAGTTCATGCTTTCATGAACATAGATGTCAGTTCTTTCAACCTGAAATCTATGCTATCATCATAACTGGACAATGGCAGTTTCAGTTTTGGATTTTGGATTGGGATGCTCAATCTGAATGTGTATATATAGGCTTATTTAATTCATTTTTGTTCTGTAATGTGACTATAATATTATACCATTTTTTCACTTTTTCATTTATTCAATTTTTATTTTGAACTGTTTTCACTTGTTTGATTATTATCACTGTGTTTTCTTGAGGGGCACTTTCTTAATAACAGCAGTTTCTTATTTTTTGTGTTATGTTCTTTGAATATGTTAATTTTATGTATTTACTATTCTGCATATACTTGTAATTAATAGTGAGTTTACATTATAAGCAGGCCTTTGACTATCTGATGGTTTGCTTTAAAAAAGAAGCATAATGTAACCACTGAGGGTGCTTCTGGGCCCCAAACCATAGACACATATTTTTATTTGTCCTCCACACCAAGATCAATAACCAATGCAATATTCTGTCGATTTCTTCCTCCTTCCTTCCTCCAAGAGTGTCGTCCGCAGCCTCCCAGCTCTGACTCCCCCATTTGAGGCGACAGGCTCCTTTTCAAGCAAGACTCAGGACTGCTTCCTGTGTCACTGCACTGCATGTCAGGAGAACTTCCGGGTCATGTGGAAACCAGTATTGTCCTCCCCAACAGCATCCTCTAGCAGCACTTCCACATTCCAGTTCCCATGCAACCCTGCCAGTGTCTTGATTGTATCAGCCTTGAGGAATACTGTCAACTTCGATGTAGGGGTATGAACTGTTTCTGGAATTCATATTCACCCATTACATTCAGCACAATCCAATCTCAGCTTGGACAAAGACTCTAGGGAGTTCTGGTCGAGTTGTGTCTCCAGTCCTGCGGTGTTTCCATAATGGCATATGCTCCAGGCAAGAACTCCGTCTCCATCTCGGTTGGAACACCTGTCTGTCGTTCATGGCACTTACAAAAAAATCAAGCCAGACATCATAAGACAAATTGACAATGTCAGAACAAGTCGGAAAACAGGCAGACAAATTGAAAATGCAAATACAAATCAGAAACAACAAATGTAAAAGGAGCAGGATGCAAACAAAAGGATGATAGCGCAAATAAATTGGGAAGTATGCAAACAAAAAGAGTAGCGCACAAACCAAATTGAAGTGGGAAAAATGTGAGAGCTGAAAGCACATGACAACTCAGTCTCAGCTTTTCAATGAGTGATGTGATGAAAGCAAGAACTCCAAAAGATAGACAAAAAGGCAACACTGCTCAGGATAAAACGGGTTCACAAGATGGACGGATGGGATGGATGGTATTTTGACAATAAAACATTTTCTACACTTTGAACACTCTCTTCTGGAAAACTATTACAAACATTTGTCTGTCAATATTTTCACTTGGTAGTGAAGCTTCAACTTAATCCTGAAGCACTTTGTTGAAAAATGCTTGATTTTAGCATTCTTTTTATTGCACTAGTATATACGCTACTGATATAATATGCACAATATAGAGCTTGTAGGAAAATCCTTAAACTAGTTTGACATTTTTATTACTAGTATTATTCACTTTTCACATTAACATTGTTGAATTGGTGACCTTTAGTCAGGTTTGAATGGATGTGCATTTGAGAGCGAGTTATTCCTCACAAGAACTGGTCCCAGCCTTCTAATGAATGATGATGGAGATCTGACTTTCTACACTATGATTATGATTAAGGTTTTCAGGAAATGAGCTGAAAGGATGGATTTATATCACACCATTTAGTGTTCGCAGGTGAGGACCTGAGATGTATCGTGCTTACTGTGTTTTATATGTGGATGAAATAGTTCAAGTTCAAGCACTTTATTGTCATTGTGTAACACAACGAAATTACTTTTTGTGACAGCCCCAAGGTACATTTAAAGAAAAGTCAAATAATTCCAAATATGTCGTAAACAGTGTTACATGATCAAGTAACCAGATTACATTATTATTGGGGCTTGCACCTCCTCCAGACCACGAGAGGGCGACCGCCCTGGTTGTGTTGGGGGCCACGGGTGCAGGGCTTGGAAGCCCAACCCTGTAGGGGCCCGTGGTCACCGCTAGGGGGCGCCCCAGTGCCTAGAGAGCCCTGGACCTCAGCACTTCCGCCACACCCGGAAGTGCTCGGGGGAAGAAGACTGGGGACACCCGGAGGGTTTCCGGGTGCACAGCCAGCACTTCTGCCACACAGGGGAGTGTCCGCAGAGGAGTGTCAGGAAGCACCTGGAGCACATCCGGGCTTGTATAAAAGGGGCTGCCTCCCTTCATTCGATGACTTGAGTCATGTGGAAGTTGGACGACGTCGGGAGGAAGGCAAGGAGGCGGCCTGATAAGAGGAAAAGGCATTTTGTGGTGGCTAGGGGCCTCATGTATAAACGGTGCGTACGCACAGAAATGTTGCGTACGAATGTTTCCACGCTCAAATCGCGATGTATAAAACCTAAACTTGGCGTAAAGCCACGCACATTTCCACGGTAACTCATACCTTGGCGTACGCAATTTCTCCGCTCGGTTTTGCAGACTGGCGGCACCCAGCGTCAAAGCAGTGCTACTGTTTCTGTGTGGTCACCGTTTCTTTCTAAGCTCCACATTCCTGACGTGGCTTTATAAATACACTGAAACTAACTGCATATTGTTTATTAGTGTAATGCATCTGATTGTAATTAACCTGCAGCAATATAATGGTCTAGGAAATAGCCATAGTATTCCAAATACCATAACTGCTTTAGCGTTGTAACTCTCACTGCATCTTCTTCTTCTTTCAGCTGCTCCCATTAGGTGTTGCCACAGCAGATCATCTTTTTCCATATTACTCTCACTGCACCACTCGGAGTATTTATATCACTGTATCTGAGTGGGGAATTACAGCAGCAACTGATCGGAAAGAGAATTATCGGTATACAGCATGAAACAGACGCTGCCTGAGCCAAGGCAAAATGCTTCAGAGACTTCCCTGTACGGAAAAAGTTTCATCCCAAGAACTATAAACACACTCAATCAGTCCATCAAGTGCTCCTTGTAGAACTGTTTGTACTTATAAGTACAATTACCTCACTGTAAACTTGCACTACAGTTATAATATTGCACAACCTGCGGCACTTTATGAAGCGCGTATTTACATATGATGACGATATCATTTTTAAGATGAAATGCAGCAAAATATGTTATGTTATACAGATAAAACTTTAACTTCATTTAAATAATCTTTATTGTTAATAATTAAACATGTGAGGACACGAAGATGTGTACTACAAAGATATTTCAATGTTCCTTAAAAGTTTTGAAGAATCGCCGTTCTAAGCTTACAGATGGCTTCACGTCTATATAGCTGATTGTGCGGCGATTGGGTTTTTGGAGAAGGAAAAGTAAGGACAGGAATTGGAGGTTAGTACGTTTGAAAGAGACAGTACTTCTGTAATAAATTATTTCATCAAAGGTCGCGCATGGCGCCGCAAGCCTCTTGCGTGAGACATGAACAAGCACTGCACCAACGTGTTCCCATGTTTAATAACATGCTTTCATTCCTATCATCATGAAAAAGATATCACGTATACATCTCAGTATTTTAATTATTCAGAGAGCTGTAATATCACGAATGTAATGGATTATGTGTCCTGTCGGAGAAAGAGAAAGCCCGTTTAAGAAGCAGGTAGTGATTCACACACAGAGCACATAGAAGATCAAATACAGAACAACGCATTTAATGTGCCACTTTAGTTACAATGGGATTTGAGAAACTGATAAATTAAACGATTTTAAGATGAAGTTTATGATGTTCTACTTTAATGGCAAAATAAACTACGTGATTAAAGTGGAAATTTCAAGATTAAAGTTGACATTTCGCGCTTTTTTCCCACTGTGTGCCTATGTTTTTTGTCTGTACCCTAATAAGCTTTCATATGACACTCAGACGGTGGGCTACGACTCGCCTTTTCACGGCGACTTTGACATGTGATTTCTTTTTTATTTCGGGCACTGTGTGACTTTGTGAACTTGAGCCTTCGAGTTTCTCCGACACACTGTCACTCGATCAACTTCCTTTTGTTGATTATACCACTGTTTAAACCAACAAATAGTACGTTTTTCCTTTGCCTCCACTTGGTATTTGCTGAAATTCTTATATTTCCCCCCGTGCTTTTCCCATTGTCTTTTCACAGAAGGCTATTTATATTGATTTGCATATTCAAAAAGGCGTAATTCTGGGAGGAGTTGGGGTGGGACAGAAGGCGCGTGCACGTACGTTACTTTTCACGCTGATCGGGATTTATGTAGTGGAAGAATGTGAAAGTTTGCGTACGTACAGATTCCTGCATCTGGATTTTTCTGTGCGTACGCACATTCCCGCTTTTGTGCTTACGCCATGTTATAGTGTGAGTTCTACGCACGGCATTATACATGAGGCCCCAGGACATTTGGGGTCTATGGGGGTCGTGTGGCACAATTGTAAATAGTATAGGTGTAAATAAATGTGTGTTGGGTGACATGAACGTGTCTGCCTGTCTGTGTCCACACACCATTTAATAAATAGTACATTACATAGTATATATTGTATTACATTAGTATATTGCACATTACCAATATAGCTTATTGCACATGTTCAATTAAAAATGATCTCAGACTAAGGAGATTCAGAGTTCAGAAAGTTTATGGCAGATGTGAAAAAGCTATTTTTTAGTCTGTTTGTGCATACATGGATTGGCCTAAAGCATCTGCCTGACGGGAGGTGCTCAAACAAAGAATTTCCAGGATGAGTTTTGTCCTTGAGAATGTTTTTGGCCCTTCTCACACAGCGAGTCTTATATAAGAGTTCGAGTGATGGCAGTTCAGTCCCAATAATGGCCTTTGCTGTTTTTACGACCCGCTGCACGACTTCTTTAGCAGCCTTGGTGCAGCTGTTGTACCTGGCTGTCATGCAGTTAGTTAAAATGCTCTCTATAGAAATTAACTAGCAGCTTCTGGGGGAAGTCAGCTCTCCTCAGCTTCCTGAGAAAATAGATGCGTTGTTGTTCTTTGCCTATTATAGCCAAGTTGTTGTCAGACCAGGAACAGGAAACTACTGCTAACTTTGTGAAGTCTCCCTTAGCAGTTTGATGCAACAGCACTTCTGATTTTCTCGGTTCCAGATCCAGTGTGGTTCTGGTACTTTGCTCCTATCTATACATGGTCATATTTCATTTTCATATTTAGAAAGTGATAGCAGTTTACGAAACAAGACAGATATTGGCTTTACTGTGTGAGTTTTTATTTTGTTATATCACAGGTCTTTAAGGTCTGCTCTTCACAGTTTACCAGTTTATAATTGCTACCAGAAATACCAGCAAAGCATTAAGATAAAAACAAAAAGGAACTAAGGTGGCAATATGTTACAAATCAATTATAGAGTCTTAATGGGTGGTGTGGTAGAAGTGGTGATGCCGAAGAAGATTAAACCACTCTTCTGTCTTTTTAGGTATTTTTTTATGCTTTGACATAAACAAAAAAAGTTTGCATAACTCTTAGAATTCTCTGCCATAGAAGAGCTTAAAGTATTGCCAATATAAGTTTGCAAATTCTGTACTGACTAGTAGAAAACCATAATGTAATGCTGACAGCGTGTCAGCAAGCTGCTATTGATGTGATGCCAGAGTGTTGCAGGACACTCATACAGCCAACCAAAAGCAGTTGTCAGTGACTCATGTCAAACAGATTTTTTAAAAATGTGGTTTATTGTTTACTGCCAGATTTTAGACTGAAAGGAGGAAGAGTTATACTATAACTACAAACTTTGAGACTTACATTTGCAACTTTTTATTTTAGCGCCAGATCGTAAAATTTTGACACTTTTGTGGCACTATATTCATTCTGCCATACTTAAGGTAGATGTATCAAATTTCTACTGGATGTAAACCCCTTTACTAATGAAACCCAAGATGGCTCTGCCGCTGCTCCAGCAGAGGATGCTGAGAGTTAAGAAATGTTATATTTTCTGTCAAATGATATAAAAAATACCTAAAAATACAAGAGATTTCTTTGATCTGTCGACCTTCTTACTTAAACCACATCACTCGTTGAAAACCTGTGATTGAATCGTGATGTACTTTCAGCTCTTGTATTTGAATTGGATTGTGTGCTGCTCTTTTTGCTTCCGATTTTTTTGCCACATTTGTTGATTTATTTATTTCCTGCTCCTTTTGTTTCTGTTTGTTGTCTCTGATTTGCATTTGCGCTTTCAATTTATTTTCGTGTTTTCCAACTGTTTTCTTGCATTTCCAACTTGTTTTTCTGTTTTATGACCTGTTCTTGTGTTTAAGAATTTAAAAAAATTGTGATCAAATTTGTATTGATACTTGTATATTTTCTTAGACATTTCTGTTTGTTTTTGCATTTTAAATTTGTTATTATGTTTCTAAAATTTATTTTTGCAAATTTTAAAATATTTTTATGTTCTGCACTTTAAGTCCACTGTATGGAAAACACTCAAAAGCTGAATCCAGGGGATGATGAAGTAGCTTCTGTAATTATGTTATCTACATTTAAAAAATTACTTTTTGTATTTTTGTGCTCAGAAATACTTAATCTTTCTATGCTTAATTTAGGAAGTAATACATAATTAGAGTGAATAATAAGGAGCTTTTTTCATTAGCAGGAAAACCTGCAGAGACAAATTCTGTATTTTGGAAATTACTGTTTTTTTGTTTTTAAACCTATAAAATATTTACAACTTTTATTTTATGATTAACACATTAGGAACTAGAGAAAATAACTTTTTTTTTAATAAAAGTACAGACTGTTTTGAAATGGTGTTTTATGTTATGCTTTAAAAATGCAGTCAGTGTGATTACATTAGTAAGAAATGATTCTTTTACTAATAAATGTAAGTTTAAAAACAAACACCTCTATCAAGACTGTTGCAAAAGTACAGGATGTAAATTTCATGGCTTCTGTAGGGGACCTCACGTATTCCAAGGGTACAATGAGGGATCTTGCATTAACTTTTTTAACTAATAAAACTCCGGTCCTTGAGGCAGTGACTCTCACAAAACACAGCACCCCAGGTCACTCTGTTAAGGTTGCTGCGATATTCTTCACTACCATTAAATGTCGCTGCAGCTCTTTTCCTGGCAGACATGCTGTGTGCTCATGTGGCCATTTTTTTCTAGGACCCAAAGTCCAATAATGTGGCAGAGGAAGCCTGCACCTCCATTTCTTGCCCTGCTACTTTAAATTTCATTGCCAAAGTATTAAACAGCAGCCTGTTTATGTATTGTTTTATTATTCATGGACATGTCTTGAGGTTAGCTGGCAGGTTGGTTGCACCTGCTCTGAATCATTCTTTAAATTCTTTAAAGTTTGCACTAAACTTAGGGTTTTCATTTTCTTTATTTTTATTTTAACCAAATTTTTAGGATGTTGCAGGTCTAAGTGCTAAAAAGGTGATATAAGTGTTAGTGCTTCAGTGTCACAGCAAATCCTGGTTTTCATCACTGCCTGCATTGAGTTTACACATTTTCCCTTTTTTCTGCGAGCTAATCTGGTTCTCTTTGCTAGGATATCTTCAAACTTTATACTGCTTGAGTGTGCACTGCTGTGGACTGTGATCCATTGTGAAAGCTAGGAGGCATCACTGAGCCCCAAACCCAAACACACAAAACAGTCCTGGGTTCAAATCAAAGGGTTTTTATATTACACAAGTACCTTATATAACAATTAACAGGTTGTCTCTTTTCATCTCTTCTCTCTCATTTTCCCACACTATTACTCCTCCAAGATGAGTGTTGCCTTCCTTCCTTCCAGCTCTTACTCTTTGAGCTGTGGAAGTGGGCTCCTTTTATACTGGCCCCAGGAGCACTTCCGGTGATGCAACGTGGCCAGTTGGAAGTACTTCCGGATGATAACAAAGACAGGGATGTCCTCTCCTGATACTGTAGCTCCCTCTTTAAGCCACCAGGGACCCCTACAGGGCTGCACCTCTGGACTCCAACTCCCATGTAGCCTTGCAGGTGTCCATACTGGGACTCTAGATGAGGGACACTGTCATCTATTATACTGGGGAATGACCTTCTACTTGATGTCCTCTCTTGCCAGTTCCTGTAACCTTCAGGCATCATAAGGTGTCCCGGCTGAGTAATGCCCCCATTTAGTCCATCCTTCCATTATTGTATCCCGGCTGGATAAGGATTCCACCTCCATCATGGGCGGGATGCCCAACTGTCCTCTAGGGCATCTGCATCAGCCAGACCTATTTTGTGCCTTACACAAGATAGTCCTTGGGTAGACTTCTCTTTCATAAGAGAATGAGTAGATAAATTCTGCTAGGAATTCATTTTAATCCTTTTGTGGTAGATTTTTTTAGGTAAAATAGTTGATTATTTGTGTATGTGATTTTATTTTTAAGTTGTGTTGAGGAAATCATTGAAGTGCCATTTTGTTTATAATTTTCTGGGACTGTTGCCAATTTGTGCCTTTTTTGACATTGGCACCACTACATTGTTTGCAGAATCGGCTTTCATTGACAGTCAAGCGGTACTAATGTTTTGCTGAGCATGTCGTACTCACACTTCCACTATTAAAAGATGACGGCCTACTTAATGAGGCATTTGAACTTTATCTATTAAAGGAAAGATTCAAATTCAATCCAAAGATGATCTTCTAGCAAAAACACTCATTTACCCTCTGATTTCAAGTTCTTATTTTGGCTTTGACATGCTATTTAAATAACCTTTTTGTGTCCTTCTCCTTGATATGTTATACTGTTCTAAAGTTCATCTCCTTGACTTTGCTTGCATCTCTGCACCTCTGAAATAAATCATAATAGTTTTTCACAGTTTCTTGTTTCTGAATTAGTAGAATGCACCTTAACCCAGGCCTCTCTATAAAAAGTGCTATATAAGAAGTACATTGAATTTGATGGAAAGCAACATTGTTGCAGTACCTTATGACTATTTTTTAAGTAAAGATTTCCACTAGTGAGGCTCTGAATTGTCATTCACATCAAGTGTCTTTCAGTCTGAGATGCAGATGAGGTTGCTTCCAACTTTTGCCAGAAAGTTTAACTGGAAAAAAACAGTTTTCATTATGTACAATCCAAAAACCTATTGTATTTTCACATAATAGCCTACTGTTACCACGAACATCAAATTTTACAAAGAAGCACTTAATTAACCTTCATCGATTAACTTTCTCATTAAACAATTTTTTGCTACCAAAAGATCCAGAAGTTTAAACTTGAAATGAAAAGCGGCTTCATTTGGCAACAATGAGGGTTGATTGCTAAACAAACTTGGATTGATTGCTGATATGCATTTCTAAAAAGGATTTGCTTACTTAACTTGTACAGCTTTGCTGGAAATGCAGTTAAGAAGCACTGCAGCTTTAGAAACTTTGGGAATTCTTACTTGAAGAGGCAAGAAAAATATTTCTCTTATTTTTTTTATACAATTGCAGGCAGGTCCATGCCTGCCACTGTTCATCTGTTACTTTAATTTGTTTATGCAAAATCAAATGTACGTATTATTATATTGACATAGGTGGCAACCAAGGTTTTAACCAAAAAGGGACGTGACAACTTGACTTTGAGACCCACCATGAGACCAAATCTGTCAATGGGCAGTAGGGCACTTCCACTTATGTACTGGGAGCATCTCAAAGTCAAAAGAGGACACTGTGAGACCCTTTTTCAATGTGCAGTATATGAGGAGGGTCCCAAAAATTCCCAAAATGGGTCTGTAGCATGGGAGTAGGGTGTAGTTGTCAACTATGGTGTTAGGTATTGCATGCTTATGGTCTTGTTAATCAGTCCACGGAGTGGCATTGTGCTCAGTTGGTCGAGATGTGTATTTCTGACATTTATTCTACAATCATGCTTGTGACTTCAGATTTTTTTCTCCATGACAAGAAATCCATGTCAGGTCATAATGAGCCTCGAGACAACAATGATCATGGATGATAATGGATTTGTTAATAAAGAACTTTGACTTGTGTAGAAAGTGTGACAGCAAGGAATGCCAGATTGGTTTTGGTGGGCTCATTTACCTAGAAAGAAACAAACTTCTGAATTTATCTTAATTTGTTGCTGAATCAGCTGATTGAAATCTGATGTCTCACATTAATATCAATGTTTATCAGTCATTGTTTCTCCAATAAATGAGGTCTTTCCCTGCCTGGGGTTTTAAGTCTTTTATTCTGCGGTGAGCAGACAGAGTCGTCCCATCATGCTGCAAGACAGCTGTTGGTGATAACTTTATTGAATTATTCTTTATGTTTCATTTTGTGAGTAGAACAAAACGTTTTCCAGAATAATTACCAAGCAGTCATTTATGCCTTTAACACTAGAATTCCTGAAGCCTGAGAAAAAACTCGTAATCCTGGCCCACCTTAAATACCTTCGCACCTCTCCCATCCACGTCTTTGGTTTTGTAAATGTGTCGATCAGCACAAGCAGCAAGCAGCCTGCTGGCCCATCCCCTACCTTGATGGAGCTCAGCCCAAGGTTCCTTATCTGCATGTGAGGTGAGGTGCCTGGAGTTTTACAGAGTAAATAATACAGTAAATTGTTATTTGGAATGTGTTCTGTGTCTACAAAGATCTGGGTAAGTGTAGAATGAAAGGAAATGTGAGAAATGCAAAAAATGCTGAACACATACCTAAAGCAGAAACTTTTTCCATGTTATACTAATAATGGTGTGAGGTGTATAATGTGTGAAGACTTTAGTCCTAATATCAAATAAACACATTTCTCATGTTTCCTTTCATCCTACATTTACCCAGATCTTTGTAGACACGGAACATACATGAAATGCATGTATTCCAAATAATGATATACTGTTATTATTTACCGTATACAACTCCAGGCACATCACATGCAGATAAAAAGCCTTGGCTTGAGCTGGGAGAACTTTTTGCCCGCGAATTGAGCTCTGTCAAGGCGGGGGATGGGACAGGAGGCTTTTGTTTACAAAACAAAAGACGCTGATGGAGAGGTGCAAAGGGATTTAAGGTGGGCCGGGATTACACGTTTTTTTCGTAGGCTTCAGGAATTCTAGTGTTAAGCTGTTGTAGAAAGTCTGCACGTCTTCTGCTGAATCAAACATTTGCAAAGAGTTACATCTCTGTATTATTTGTTCAAGTCAGAGCTACAGAAGACAATAGAAGAAACTTGGTCATTCTGAAAAGGGAATGAAAAAGAAGAAACTAAAGAATAACACCTTCACATAACAGCATTTTAAAAAGAAAAGACAAACACAAACAAAAGATACTGCTTTTATTTTTAATCTTAACAGATCAGAAGCCCTGGATTGAGTAGAGAACCTTGGAAATATCTGTCTCTGAGATCTTTCATTTGTTTATTCATTCAGCTCACCATCCAAGTGTTGCCTTTGTCTGTTTGTTTGCCCAATTGTCCTGCTAGGAACTGCAATCATCGTCTTTGTCCTGAGACCCTATGTTTTGTCTGTGAACTCTGGATTTGGACATATGCTTGTTTATAATAAAGAATTCGGAATGTATGGGCTTAGTTTTGTCATCTCTGGTGTTCAGCAGAAGCACTGAGTGATTTAACAAGCAAAAAAAAAATGTATTTTTTTTATTTTTATTGCACAGTTAGGTAGTGACAATCATGAGATTGATAGGCATTATTTCAATGTAACCAAAATGATATGCACCTTCTACTTATAACTAATAAAATTAGATTAAAGGGTAAGTTTTCTAGTAAGTCCAAAATATCAAATAGGGATTTTGTTTATGTACATTAAAATGGAGGATATATTTTGTGCTGCAGTAACTTTTTTTTTTGCATGGATGTCAACATTTTATAAGCGGGCATTTGGATATTTTGCTGAGAAACGCTTTTTAAGGTTTAGATTAGAATGCATTACTAAACTTTTGCGGAATGTCATATTCAGTGCTTGGGGTTATTCTATGATTTATCTGCTTTGCAATTTCCAGTAGTCAAATTCTGCTCCTTTGGAGTCTTTATCAGGCAACAGTGTAAAAAGCAAAACTGAAACGCACCCGCTTACAATATAGGATTTAATAGCTAGTGTGCCTGTGAGTTTTAGAAATTTGATTTCTATTTCATGAGACAATATAGTCCTAAACTTAACTACACTCACATGAGTTGCATTGTGTTTATAAAAAATATTATTTTCAAAACACCATGTATTTATGCATAACAATACAAAGAAATCAACATAATGTTCCATTTCTCTGATTTTCTAATTTTACTGCATAACAAATCCTATGCTTAGTTTGTTCTCTGTGATATTTTTATTTCCATGCAATGATACACAATGTTTGATTTTCAATGTGATGATTTTTACATTAGAAACTAATCTTAAGGAAAAAATTAAATATTCTGTTATATAAGTATTTCATCCCTACACTTTAATATTTTCTTGTCCTCTCTTTTGCAGCTTTAAATCTTTTGTATTAAAAAGGTCCCAGCTTTGCTCAGTGCTTTCGAGCGATTTTGGCCCATTCTTCTGGAGAGTGTCACTCCACTTTGTTCAGATATGGTCAGATTTTTCTTTTGCACTCCATATTTTAAATAGTGCCACAAGTACTTAGTTGAAGTGAGATCAGAGCTTAAATGGGCTATTGTAGGACAATCATCTTTTTGTACTTAAGCCCGTCCGTGGCAACTGTGGTGCTGTGGTCTTGTGTTTAGGTTGATTGTCCTTCTGAAACAGAAACTTTTACCCATGCTTCAGTTTTTAGAAGACTCAAACAGGTTCTCTTGCAGTATTTGGTTGTATTCACTATTCCTTCTTCTGTTTTAATGAGATGCACAGTCCTGACTGATGAAAAAATGCCTACTGTAGGTATGGTCTTTTTTTTAAGATGTGGGCAGTGCCACATTGCACCATACCTATCACTATGATCCTTGGCCAAAAAAGCTTTATGTTAGTCCCGTCTAACCACAAAATCTCTCTCATGCTTTTTGCTTTCCCATGGTGTTTTTTGAATGCTTACTTCTTCAGTGCCATCAAGTTGACTATCACATTTTTATACCAGTCTCAGCTAATGAACTCTGTAGCCCCTTTAACGTGATTTTTGGCCTCTATTTGGATTACTTGACAAGCTTTTTTTCTAGGCAGTGTCTGATTATCTGATGTGGCTTCCATTTAATGATAATGCCACCAACAGTGCTCACTGGGGCTTGTGTATTGTTAGATAGATAGATAGATAGATAGATAGATAGATAGATAGATAGATAGATAGATAGATAGATAGATAGATAGATAGATAGATAGATAGATAGATACTTTATTAATCCCAAGGGGAAATTCACAAATAAGGAGAGATCAATAAAAAAGAGAAAAATAAAAGTAGAAAAAATAAATAAGTAAAAAAATAAAGTCGTACACGGAGCTGCTGAAAAGGCTGTCACTCTTGGCGGCGCCTGAGTCATCACAGTTATGTACATTATCCTAGTTTATGTATCTGTTCATCACAACACTTAGCCATAGCCAAACCTTTATGTCAAAATTTGGTGTTCGCTCCAATATTAATTTGAAAAAGTGGCCATGGTAAAACAAGTTTGAGGGTTAATTGCACATGCGCTATGAAAGCAATGGATTTCCAGCAGTGCAATAGCAAGCACGGCATTTCCTGTTACCAAAATATAGAAATAGTTTCACACCCACATGCACATTTTATATATATATATATAGTAGTGAAATAGGAAAATGAGGAGGGCCCTGCCAGGCTCCCCACTCCTGACATCACGCTTCCCTCTTCCCTCAGCCCGCAGCCTCTGATTGGCGCAAATATATCACTCCTGCAAGCGAACTATGATTCTTAGCATGATGAGAGTAGTTGCAAAATCAACCGGAATGTTCAAACAAATTATACAAAAAAACCCGATCTAAATCCGTTAAGTAGTTCTCTCATTTGCTAGCTAAGTGGAGGTAAGCTACGCCCCGAGGCTGATGCGTGAGTGAAGAGGGCCCTGTCCCCTCCCCTCAGCCTGCTCCGTGTCTCTCAAATTCGCACAAAATAAATCGTTACTGCAAGCGAACTATGATACATAGAGCAATAAGAGATGTCGCAAAATCAACCGGAATGTTCAAGCAAATTATAGAAAAAAACCCGATCTAAATTCGTTAAGTAATTTTCTCATGAAAAGTGGACAGACATACAGACAGTCAGACAGACGTTGGATTTTATATACATACCAGTAACGGTATGACTTATAGTTGTCATACTCTTTCTCTGTACGTTTAGCATTTGTTTGCTCAGAGGTTGATGTACTTGTTGCTTCCTGAAGAGCTGTTGTGTTCTCCACTCTAGCAGCCCGATTCTTTTCTTCTTCCGTTGTCATCTTTTTGCATTAAAACTGATTAAGTCAGTGTTTGTGTAGCAATTACTTAGTATGTTTTCCTTAATTTTTCTCTTAAACTGGCACGTAAGAGTTCAATCTGCCTTAAGAATGATATGAAGAGGTAGGGAAAGTGATGGTGAAGGTGGTAAGGATGAGAACGGCACCCGTATGCATGCGCTGCATGTCCGCCCAGCTGTGCACTGCCGAGAGTTGATTCTACAATAAAATAAAATAAAAATAAAAAGCGTAATAAAAATCAACACCCCAAAAGCAGATGATAGAGGTCACATAGTATATTTGTACCAAATTTCAGGTCAGTAGGTCAAACGGTTTGTGAGCTACAGGTGATTTAAAATCCTGGACAGACAAACGGACAGTCACGGCAGCTTGTTATATATGAAGATATATATATATATATATATATATCTCAACCAATCTATGCACATAGATCTGAGTATCACCCATACAGCAATGAAATACTAGACCATACTGTTTAATAATCACACTGCAAAAAGATAAAAGCAACGGGCCAAGAACTGAGCCCTGATGAATACCCTGGTTGACAGAGGGAGTTGATGATTTATTGCTGCTAAATCACATGGCGGGCAGCATGGTGGCACAGTGGTAGCACTGCTGCCTTGCAGTAAGGAGACCAGGATCCTCCCCGTGTGGAGTTTGCATGTTTTCCCCGTGTCTGCGTGGGTTTCCTCCGGGTGCTCCGGTTTCCTCCAACAGTCCAAAGACATGCAGGTTAGGTGCACTGGCGATCCTAAATTGTCCCTAGTGTGTGCTTGGTGTGTGTGTGTGTGTGTGTGTGTGTGTGTGTGTGTGCCCTGGGGTGGGCTAGCGCCCTGCCCGGGGTTTTGTTCCTGCCTTGCGATTGGCTCCATCAGACTCCTGTGACCCTGTGTTAGGATATAGCGGGTTGGAAGATGACTGACTTACCGACTAAATCACATGGCAGAAACTCAACATATTTAGGTATATAGGCAAGACCTCCTGCTGAAGTTCAAACCAAGCATCAGAATGGGGAAGAAAGGAGTGACTTTGAACATGGCATGATTGTTGGTACCAGACAGGCTGGTTGAATTATTCAAGAAACTGCTGTTCTGCAGGGATTTTCATGCACAACCATCTCCATGGATTACAGAGAATGGTCTGAAAAATATCCAGTGAGTGGCAGTTCTCTGGGCGAAAATGCCTTGTTGATATCAGAGGTCAGACTGGTTCGAGCTGATAGAAAGGCAACAGTAACTCATAACCACTTGTTACAACTGAGGTATGCAGAAGAGCATCTCTGAATGAACAAAACTTTTGAACCTTGAAACAGATGGGCTACAGCAGCAGGAGACCACACCATGTGCTAATCCTGTCAGCAAAGAATTTGGTGTGAACAACATGAAAGCATGGATCCATCCTGCCTTATATCAACTTTTCAGGCTGATGTTGGTGTAATGGTTTGGGGATATTTTTTTGGCAACTTTGGGTCATATGTACCGATTGAGTATTGTTTAAATGCCACAGCTTATATGAGTATTGCTTTAAATCAATACATTTTTTTGTTTTTGCCAGGCATTCTACACTTAATAACCCATAAATTTATTGCACATCAAAAACTGGAATCTCTTATTTATATAAGTAATCAGGCCATCTGCTGTGGCTTTCCAAATTGTGCTCTGGTGTTTCCTATATGCGTTAATCATCCTTGAGATGTGTCTAGAAGCCGATTGGAGTCTGCCTATGTGAAAGCGAATTAATTGGACATAGTTTAGAAAGGCACACATATACCTGTGTATACAAAGTCCCACAAATCACACTTCATGCCAGGACAAAAACCAAGCCATGAAGTCCAAGGTACTCTGTGTAGGCCACCACGATCAAACTGTGGTAAGGCATAGGTCAAGGGATATAAAACCATTTCTAAAGCTTTGTGTGTTCCCATGAGCACAGTGGCCTCACTAATTGTGAAACGGAAGAAATTTGGAACTACTAAGACTATTTCTAGAGTTTTCTGTCTGGCCAAACTGAGTAACTGGGCAGGAAGGGCTTTGGTCAGGGAGGTAACCAAGGACCCAATGATCACTCTGCAAGAGCTTTAGAAATCCTCTGCTGATATGGGTGAATCTGTTGGAAGGACTATCATCTCAACAGCACTCCATTAATCAGGTGTTTATGGTACAGGGGGTAACTCCAGCTTGCAGCTTGCCAAACAGCACTTAAAGGACTCTCAGAGGATGAGGAAAAAGATTTTCTGCTCTGCAAAACAAAATTTTACCTGTCCTGTAGAACTCTAAGAACTCTATATCTGGTGAAGGCACTGCTCATCACCTGCCTAATGCCATCGCTATGGTGGTCAGGGTGATGGTGGCAGCATTGTGCTATGGGCGTGCTTCTCAGGGGCAGGGAAAGGAAGGCAGGACAGAGTTGAGAGAAGGATAAAAGCAGTCAAATACAGAGAGGTCCTTGATGAAAACTGAGCCATACAGCATGTGACCTCAGACTAGGGTGAAAGTTCATATTTTCAGCATGACAATGACTTGAAGCATACAGTCAGCACAATTCTGAAGTGGCTTTGGGAGACACTTGCAGGAGTTTTCCATCCAGTTTAAAGGAGCTTGGGGGGATCTTCCAGGAAGAATGGGATAAACTGCCCAAATCCAGGGGCCTCATGTATAAACAGTGCGTACGCACAGAAATGTTGCATACGAAAGTTTCCATGCTCAAATTGCGATGTATAAAACCTAAACTTGGCGTAAAGCCACGCACATTTCCACGGTAGCTCATACCCTGGCGTACGCAATTTCTCCACTCGGTTTTGCAGACTGGCGGCACCCAGCATCAAAGCAGTGCTACTGTTCCTGTGTGGTCACCCTTTCTTTCTTAGATCCACATTCCTGACATGGCTTTATAAATACACTGAAACTAACTGCATATTGTTTATTAGTGTAATGCATCTGATTGTAATTAACCTGCAGCAATATAATGGTCCAGGGAATAGCCATAGTATTCCAAATACCATAACTGCTTTAGTGTTGTTACTCTCAATGTATCTTCTTCTTCTTTCAGCTGCTCCCGTTAAGGGTTGCCACAGCAGATCATCTTTTTCCATATGACTCTCACTGCACCACTCGGAGTATTTATATCACTGTATCTGAGTGGGAAATCAAAGCAGCAGCTAATTGGAAAGAGAATTATCGGTATACAGCATGAAGCAGACGCTGCCTGAGCCATAGCAAAACATTTCAGAGACTTTCCTGTATGGACTTCGCAGTTTAGAAAAAGTTTCATCCCAAGAACTATAAACGCACTCAATCAGTCCATCAAGTGCTCCTTGTAGAACTGTTTGTACTTATAAGTACAATTACCTCACTGTAAACTTGCACTACAGTTATAATATTGCACAACCTGCGCCACTTTATAAAGTGCGTATTTACATATGATGACGATATCATTTTTAAGATGAAATGCAGCAAAATATGTTGATTATATTATACAGATAAAACTAACTTCATTTAAATAATCTGTATTGTTAATAATTAAACATGTGAGGACACGGTGCCGCAGCGCTAGCTAGTTCAGGGATTGTTCCTGCATTGCGTTGTATTCTTACTGGTGCTGATGCGACACTGGAAGGATAGACGGATAGAATAATTAAACATGTACTACGAAGATATTTCAATGTTCCTTAAAAGTTTTGAAGAATCGGCGTTCTAAGCTTACAGATGGCTTTACGTCTATTACAGAGCTGATTGTGTGGCAATTGGGTATTTGGAGAAAGAAAAGTAAGGACAGGAATTGGAGGTTAGTACTGTGAAAGAGACAGTACTTCTGTAACAAATTATTTCATCGAAGGTCGCGCATGGTGCAGCAAGCCTCTTGCGTGAGACATGAACAAGCACTGCGCCACCGTGTTCCCATGTTTAATAACATGCTTTCATTCCTATCATCATGAAAAAGATATCACGTATACATCTCAGTATTTTAATTATTCAGAGAGCTGTAATATCACGAATGTAATGGATTATGTGTCCTGTCGGAGAAAGAGAAAGCCCGTTTAAGAAGCAGGTAGTGATTCACACACAGAGCACATAGAAGATCAAATACAGAACAAAGCATTTAACGTGCTACTTTAGTTACAATAGGATTTGAGAAACTAGTAAATTAAACGATTTTAAGATGAAGTTTATGATGTTCTACTTTAATGGCAAAATAAACTACGTGATTAAAGTGGAAATTTCGAGATTAAAGTTGACATTTCGTGCTTTTTTCACACTGTGCCTTTTTTTTCACTGTACCCTAATAAGCTTTCATATGACACTCAGTCAGTGGGCTACGACTTGCCTTTTCACGGCGACTTTGATATGTGATTTATTTTTTATTTTGGGCATTGTGGATAGCGCTTTGAGTACTGAGAAAAGCGCTATATAAATGTAATGAATTATTATTATTATTATTATTGTGCGACTTTGTGAACTCCGACACTCTGTCACTTGATCAACTTCCTTTTGTTGATTATACCACTGTTTAAACCAACAAATAGTACGTTTTTCCTTTACCTCCACTTGGTATTCGCTGAAATTCGCATATTTTCCCCCGTGCTTTTCCCATTGTCTTTTCACAGTAGACTATTTATATTGATTTGCATATTCAAAGTGGCATAATTCTGGGAGGAGTTGGGGCGGGACAGAAGGCGTGTGCACGTGCGTTACTTTTCACGCTGATCAGGATTTATGTAGCGGAAGAACGTGGAAGTTTGCATACGTACAGATTCCTGCATCTGGATTTTTCTGTGCGTACACACATTCCCGCTTTTGTGCTTACGCCATGTTATAGTGTGAGTTCTACGCACGGCGTTATACATGAGGCCCCAGGTGTGCAAAGCTTGTGGAGACTTATCCACAAAAATGGGCTTCTACAGAATACTAAATTCTTATATGAATGAGAGATTTCAGTTTTTGGTTTTCGATAAATCTGCAAACCTTTTGAAAACATGTTTTCCTATTGTCATTATGGGTTATTCAGTGTAGCTTGATGGGTAAACGTGGCAACTTTATGTATTTAAAATTAAATGTACAACACAATAAAGTGTACAGAGAGTGAAAGGGTCTGAATATATATATTCTGCAGCTCCCCAACACTTAAGGCTTGGACATAAGTATAAAAATGAACAGAACAGTTTTATTCGTGGGAAACATTTTCCCAATTGTTTCCCAAACCACAATCATACTCCAAAGCAGCACAGTGGAATACTTTGTCTCTCTGTTTTCTTCTCTCTCCCTATTTTTCACTGCCTCCTCAGCTACTTCCAGCAAGATTTGTCCTCCTTTGTCCCAAATCAGGTTCGCCCGGATTTTATTTTATCCCTTTTATCTTGAACCCAGGAGTAGTTCCATTGCCAGGGCATAGCCTGCTGGAAGCACTTCCATGTCAGTCAGAAGTCCCAAAGGCCACAAAGCATAGTTTGCAATAACACCCCCTGGTGGCACCCAGGAGCTTCTCCATGATACTACAACTCTCAGCATACCCTGTAGTTGTCCATGGGTGTACTTGTCCCCAGGGATGTTGCCATCTGGCAGTTTGGGGGACCCTGTTCTTCCTTTAAGTTGGCCTTCCAGCCTGGTAGTGTTCCTCCAATGGATCCTGCTGGGATGCCACCATACCCATTCCTTAAACAGCATCTATCGCCCCGATCTCTGTATAGGCAGGGGACCACCTGCCTCTTTTCAAGTCCATTTTCTTCCTATGCCTCCCAGCCAGGCACAGGAAGGGAGTCTAGTCCAGCAGGGACCCACATGTTACTATCTATCTATCTATCTATCTATCTATCTATCTATCTATCTATCTATCTATCTATCTATCTATCTATCTATCTATCTATCTATCTATCTAGCTATCTATCTATATATATATATACAGTGGTGTGAAAAACTATTTGCCCCCTTCCTGATTTCTTATTCTTTTGCATGTTTGTCACACAAAATGTTTCTGATCATCAAACACATTTAACCATTAGTCAAATATAACACAAGTAAACACATAATGCAGTTTTTAAATGATGGTGTTTATTATTTAGGGAGAAAAAAAATCCAAACCTACATGGCCCTGTGTGAAAAAGTAATTGCCCCCTTGTTAAAAAATAACCTAACTGTGGTGTATCACACCTGAGTTCAATTTCCGTAGCCACCCCCAGGCCTGATTACTGCCACACCTGTTTCAATCAAGAAATCACTTAAATTGGAGCTGCCTGACACAGAGAAGTAGACCAAACGCACCTCAAAAGCTAGACATCATGCCAAGATCCAAAGAAATTCAGGAACAAATGAGAACAGAAGTAATTGAGATCTATCAGTCTGGTAAAGGTTATAAAGCCATTTCTAAAGCTTTGGGACTCCAGCGAACCACAGTGAGAGCTATTATCCACAAATGGCAAAAATATGGAACAGTGGTGAACCTTCCCAGGAGTGGCCGGCCGACCAAAATTACCCCAAGAGCGCAGAGACGACTCATCCGAGAGGTCACAAAAGACCCCAGGACAACGTCTAAAGAACTGCAGGCCTCACTTGCCTCAATTAAGGTCAGTGTTCACGACTCCACCATAAGAAAGAGACTGGGCAAAAACGGCCTGCATGGCAGATTTCCAAGACACAAACCACTGTTAAGCAAAAAGAACATTAGGGCTCGTCTCAATTTTGCTAAGAAACATCTCAATGATTGCCAAGACTTTTGGGAAAATACCTTGTGGACTGATGAGTCAAAAGTTGAACTTTTTGGAAGGCAAATGTCCCGTTACATCTGGCGTAAAAGGAACACAGCATTTCAGAAAAAGAACATCATACCAACAGTAAAATATGGTGGTGGTAGTGTGATGGTCTGTGGTTGTTTTGCTGCTTCAGGACCTGGAAGGCTTGCTGTGATAGATGGAACCATGAATTCTACTGTCTACCAAAAAATCCTGAAGGAGAATGTCCGGCCATCTGTTCGTCAACTCAAGCTGAAGCGATCTTGGGTGCTGCAACAGGACAATGACCCAAAACACACCAGCAAATCCACCTCTGAATGGCTGAAGAAAAACAAAATGAAGACTTTGGAGTGGCCTAGTCAAAGTCCTGACCTGAATCCAATTGAGATGCTATGGCATGACCTTAAAAAGGCGGTTCATGCTAGAAAACCCTCAAATAAAGCTGAATTACAACAATTTTGCAAAGATGAGTGGGCCAAAATTCCTCCAGAGCGCTGTAATAGACTCATTGCAAGTTATCGCAAACGCTTGATTGCAGTTATTGCTGCTAAGGGTGGCCCAACCAATTATTAGGTTCAGGGGGCAATTACTTTTTCACACAGGGCCATGTAGGTTTGGATTTTTTTTCTCCCTAAATAATAAAAACCACCATTTACAAACTGCATTTTGTGTTTACTTGTGTTATATTTGACTAATGGTTAAATGTGTTTGATGATCAGAAACATTTTGTGTGACAAACATGCAAAAGAATAAGAAATCAGGAAGGGGGCAAATAGTTTTTCACACCACTGTATATATATATATATAGTAGTGTGAGGCCAGGGCCCTTGCCCGGCTGGGACGCCTCCACGCTGGGAGGACCAGGGGAGCAAGCATGGTCGGCACGTTACCTCCCGATGGCAACCCCCCTGGGCTGCAGTGGTGCCTTGGACTCCCACAGGGCTTCATGGGAGTTGGAGTTTGGTGCAGCCCTGTTGGGATCCGCAGGCGCCACCAGGGGGTGTTGCAGCTGGAGTTGCTGAGCCCTTATGGGCAGTCCTTCTGCCACACCAGGAAGTGCTGCCGGAAATGAAGTCATCAAGCACCTGGAACACTTCCGGGTACATTATAAAAGGAGCCAGCAGCCACTACTCTGGCGGCCAGAGTCGGGAGGAGGAGGACGAAGCTTGCTGAGAGGGGACTGTGTTGGGACTGTGTTGTGCCTGTTGGAACAGGGAAGGCATTACCCACAGGCAGAAAAAAATAAAAATAAAACATGTTTTTGTTTTATCAGTGTGGCTCCTGCGTCTGTCTATGTCTGGTCAGGCGCTGGTATAGTGCCTTTGTTACAATATATATATATATATATATATATATATATATATATATATATATATATACTGTATATATATATATATATACCTAAAGAAGTGGCCATTGATGGGGTCCAGGGCATTCCATGGCACATGCATAGTCTTTAGCCTTTAAAGATGATATCTTCACCATCTGCTTTACTATCTAGCTGTATATCTATCCTATAGTTCCTCTGATTAGAGTAGTGTTAAATAAAAACAGAAGTAAGATCTGCGCCTGATGGAAAGGCCATATGTGAGTGTTCGATGGTGGCAACTGCGAGACCGCAGCCTCCATTTGGGAGCAGCACTTAATTAGCTAATTGACTTAAAGTTAATTTAAAGTGGCTGTTAATTACAGTCTTGGGAGAGAAGGATGACAGAGCCGAGTTGATGACTTGAGGCGTCTGAGCACCAGAGGGCAGAGATTAGTTAAACTGATACTCACTACTTCTAGCCAAATTAACATTTTTTTATTTTAATAAGTAATGCTAAAATATTCACATGGACAAATATGTACTTTTGGTTTTTTTTCTACATAACTTGGCTCAGTCTTACTTGTGCTTTTACCTTTATCAATGCATCTTTCTGAGCATATGATTTTATCTGTTTTGTGATCCTCTTAATAATTATGATT
The DNA here is from genome assembly GCF_900747795.2 of Erpetoichthys calabaricus. Taxonomy (NCBI): domain Eukaryota; kingdom Metazoa; phylum Chordata; class Cladistia; order Polypteriformes; family Polypteridae; genus Erpetoichthys; species Erpetoichthys calabaricus. The sequence continues at coordinate 116,157,692 of NC_041406.2, read as the reverse complement.
TTAGCAAAAGTAGGAGGATAAAACCATAAGAAATTCCTCCCCAACACCAAAACCAAAATTACATATTCTAATCTATTTATTGAACAGTAATAGAATAAACAAAAACTATTAGATAGATAGATAGATAGATAGATAGATAGATAGATAGATAGATAGATAGATAGATAGATAGATAGATAGATAGATAGATACTTTATTAATCCCAATGGGAAATTCACATTAGAATTATCTAACAAAATCAACAAAGAATGTACTTTAATAAGAACCGACAAAAGAAAAAAAATCTTTAAAAAAACTCTCAAACAAAGAAGGTATTAGGAAATTAGCTGAATAAAACAGATATCCCAAACATGAAGTCAAACAAACAGAAATGAAGGTCAAAGCCACAGATCTTGAAACTCTTATAAATCGAAAGAAAACAAATACTCCAAATATATCATACGGAGCTATTGCAAAACTCAAGAACCATTTCAAAAAACTAAGACTAATTAATCCGTACTAAATGATATCATTTTAGAATTTCAGAAATACTAAAGAACCTACTCAAGATGAGCTGCAGGCCAAAGACACATCACTAAACTACTTAATAGCACAGCAAAGACCTGTGGCAAGTAAGAGTCTTATGTAACTCCATTCTAATTGCCCTAAGGACCACAGTGCAAGAGAATCCTAAATTATAAACAGATCCCACAGATACTTTGACTGCTCCCTCCCACTACCTTGTATTCTAAGTAACTCATCTGAAGCCCCCAAATAAACAAACAATAAAAGTAATTTAAAATCTGTTAAGAAATGCTTTTAATTTTAATTAAAATGAATCTTCCAAATGAATCTGCCATGTCAGTCAAATATGGAGCGGGCTGCACATAGCCGTCATCAACTGCAAAATCACAGACATGAAAATTCAACACAATTTACCGTTTTTTCTTTACTTAATGTTATCTTGTTTCTTTCTGAAACACAGTTTGGTTTTGCTGGGGAGTATGAAACAGAGCTCAGAGAGCTCTCCTCTATTCTATTTGAATCTAAAACAGTTGAAAATCTGACCAACAAAATGACTGATTTCATCATCTTTATTACTGGCTTATTTTGGTTGTACCAGATCTATTTTCTCAATAAGCTCTGAATTTCAGAAGGTCAGAAAATGATAGCATAAAGGAATCCCATTGTAACTGGATTTTATACATAAACACATAAGATACGATTCTTATAATATAATGGGTTTTGTTCATATTCAAAGCGACAAATTTTGATTTTGTTGTTTTTTTACAAATTTGACAAAACCTATTGTATATCTAGGCCTTCTTGATGTTGACTGCAAATTCCTCACTTGCATGAGAGTGAAAAATTCAGATACACACACATGTTACAATGAATTCCACAGGATCCCAGGCCCAATCCCAGTGCCTCTAACACATTGTCTGGGGGTTGCTTTAACCTTTTAATCTGACAGATTTCAGGTAATCGGTCGAGGCCTGAAAAACTTGTCAGGCTGGACAGGAGTGAAATGTGTTCTGGGAAAGCTTTAAAGCCTAATACAGCTTGTGATTCACATGAGAGTCGACTTAGGGCGTGTGCTATAACTTTCTTGTGTTTTGAGAAACTGTAAAAATGTTAGCTGCTTTGCTATAAGACAGTAAGCTAGCTGTGTGAATTTAATTTGGGTGAGAAAGCTATGGAAAGAGGGTCTGTCTTTTATCAGAACCTTTTCCAAAATATTCAGTTTTCAGTTCAGTGTTTAGTTTAGTTTTAGTTCAGTTGGTACTTTGTTGCAAAAATAGAGCGTTTGGTTCATTTGCTGCTTTTCTGACACTTTGAGAGGAGCCACAGGCAGTTAAATGGAGCTTGCTATCTGCTTAGCTGCTGGACACTTTCCAAGGAGCTCTTTTTCTGGCAAGAAATCTTTCTTTTCTCTTTTTATAGTACTAGGGTGTTGTACCGTGTTAGCCATTATGAATGTAGAGAAAAGCCAAGCAAAATGACACCTTTTATTGGCTAACTACTATGCTCCTCCTGCATACTATGCTCCTCCTGCATATTAGTGAAAAAAGGACAGTTAGGAGGGCCCTGCCCAGCTCCCCACTCCTGATGTCATGCTTCCCCCCCCTCCTTGGCCACCAGCCTCTGTCTCGGATAGTGCAAATATATCACACCTGCAAGCAAACTATGATTCTTTGTGCAATGAGAGAAGTCGCAAAATCAACCAGAATATTCAAACAAATTATAGAAAAAGTCTAAATCCATGAAGTAGTTCTCTCGTTCACTAGCTAAGTGGATGTAAGATACATCCCAAGGCTAGAACATGAGTGAGGAGGGTCCTGCCTCCCTCCCATCAGTCCAATGCATGTCTCTCGGATTCACGCAAATAAATCAGTACCGCAGACAAACTATGATACATAATGTGATGACAGAGTTGCAAAATCAACTGGAATGTTCAAGCAAATTATAGAAACAAAATATTCAAGCAAATTGTACAAACAATCTAAATCCATGAACTAGCTATCTCATTCGCTAGGTAAGGTACATGCCCCGAGGCTGGAGAGTGAGTTAGGAGGGCCCTGCCCCCCTCTCATCTGCCTGCTGCGTGTATCTCAGAGTTGCGCAAATAAATTGGTACAGCAAGGGAACTATGACACACAGTGCAAAGAGAGAAGTTCCAAAAATCAACCGGAATGTTCAAGCAAATTATAGAAAAAAAACAATCTAAATCCATTATGTAGTTCTCACATGAAAAGTGGACAGATATACAGACAGACAGACATTGGATTTTATATATAGAGAGATATACCAACTGGAAAATGTCATCTGGGACTGAATGAAAATGGCATTGACTCACCCAGCTTGCATAATTAATTTTATTACTGTTTTCTTATTGGTTATTATGTAAATAAATATCATTTTAATTAAAAGCTTAAAATCAATGTCTCTGCCCAATTACTGATTACTAGTATTGCTTAGTGCTGGATTGATCATTAATTGTCTAGTTGTGGTCCCTTAAGGGCACGTAAGATGCTTTGGGAACTTTTCTATTGGTGCTAAACTGGGTTGAATAAAGGAGTGAAGATAAAAGACAGTCCCAGACAGCGAGCAGCCTGCGATTAGAGGTACTGGGGGTTTAATAAGTGAGGTACAATAAAGACAGGGAGATAGGTAAGAGGTTACAGATAACATTTACATAGCTGCTTTTAACATTTCTTCCTATCTACCATTAAGAAAAGAACTTAAGAGGTTAATTGGTACCTCTCGTGTTAGGTGCACGTCACAGGTGATCTGATAACATGATAACACGCACACAGACATCTTCATTTGCCAGGACCCAAGATGAGGGTGTGTATCATTATTTACAATGCTACAAATCAATAATTATCGACCAGTCATTACAGATTGGTAAAATTACAATGTACTAATGTTGGAGTCAGAGTCAAATTTGTTAGGCTTTGTAATATGAGCGCTATATAGCGCCCGACTCGGCACAGACTCAGGCAGAGGCACGTACTTAATAAACAGTCTTTTATTTCTTCTTCAGCCGTGGGGCACGCCTTCCCCGTGTCCCACAGGCCCAACACAGTCCAAAACACTCACTGCAAACACAACAACCCTTCTTCTGGCTCCACCACTCCTCCTCAGGCTTAGTCCTCCTCCTCCCGACTCTGGCTCTCTCGAGTGGTGGTGGCTGGCCTTTTTATACCCCACCCGGACGTAGTCCAGGTGCTTGGTCACCTGGGCCTAATTGCATTTCTGGGTGGGGCTGAGGAATTGACCAGCCGGGCTGGAAAGTCCATGCAGCTCCCCCTGGCGGCCATCCAAGCCCCCAACCAGGCTGTGGAGGACTCCATGTCCCATGGAGCCATGTGCCAGGCTGGGGAATCATCATCCGCCAGGGAGGCTGCCACCAAGCGTCCCGGGGGAGGTATTGAGCTGCCCGTGGTGGCTCCCCCGGAACAGATGCAGCAGAGGCGTCCCTGCCGGGCATGGAACCCGGCTGTCCTTTACAGCTTCTAGCGTGGAAGTCAAAATATGTTTTTCAGCAACTCCATAACTCTAGTTAAAAGTGTGCACTGAATACAATTAGGTCTTTTATTTTACTGTTCTGAACTGTACAATTCCATTCATGTTGTTTCCATCATTAGATGTTGTTTGAAATGTATTAAGTGTTCTTAAATGTATTCTATTGGGATTATCCAGAACAAAAAAATGTATAGTGAGACATTGTTTGAAACAGTCATATACTGTATAAGGACATGTAATACAGGTCCAGCAAGCTGGGTTTATATCAAAATATGCATGAAAATGTTCATGTTCTATCCATGTCTTGCTGTTTTTTTTCTGGGTAATCTCATTTTTTCACAAATCCCAAATATGATTAATGGGAGCCTGCTGAATGGACCGCAACCTACTGACATTATGGTCTGTCAACAAAGTGCTGGGTTGAGAGCTAAGTACTTTGTCTGTGTCAATTCTTGTGCAAGCTTAACTAATTTCTAACATTTCCTCCTAAAACTTTAATTTGTGTTGCCAATAAGGGGTAATGCAGTATTTATTATAGCTGTTGTCCTTTTAGAGAGCTTTAAGTTTTTGATATTATTCACCTGAACAGGAGCAAACAAGCTTGTGTTTGAAGAAGGGGGTTTAGTGTAGTGAGCACAGAAGAAGTGCAAGCAGATTAAACAGAAGCCGTGAGAAAGTAAGTAAATATTTAGCCAAGGGCCTTGGGGTTAATAGCAAATAAATTAACATGTTTAAAAAAAATTAATAGAAATGAAATCCTGATTTAGTCAGGTACACAAGATCTAGCTGGCATGCATCACTCTTGGAAGAAAGCGGGGGTAAAGAGTACATTTAAAGAAGTATTCTCAGGATATCAGAATTAGGCTAGAATGGGGTAAAAAGACCATTACAAATAAAGACACATGAAGACCAGTGAGCAGAAAATGTGTGAGTGGATCTTCAATACCAAATGTAGGCTCTTAGACAGGTTTGGTAGTTTATGAACAACTGCTGTAGTTCCTTTAAAGTTACATTTAGTTTTTAATCAAAAAAGGTTTATGCAGTTCACAATCCAAATGTTAAAAATGATGTCAATATAATAGACGCCCTCTTTGATGATGTCCTGCAAATCACAGTGTGAACCTGCCAAAGCCAAAGTTAAAATCCTCATGGAAACACGCCTCGCACTTCAATGAATTAAAAAGGTAAGTACTTATTTTTACTATGTGTAAGTTGCTCTTATACTATTCTTGGAGCATTTTCTTTAAATTTGTAATGCCTCACAGGTGAATTACCACAGGGGCCACCACCAGGAACTGCCCTCCACTCCATAAATCTGGAGGGTCTCCCACAGTTCCTGGCGGTTTATTGTGAAAGTGCTCTGGAGTTGATGAGTTCTTACACCTTTTACTGTCCTTGATGTGAATTTTTGTGATTTTGACCATTCTGCTCTGTTTTTTGACTTCACCTCTAACTTTCTATATTGGGAAGTACGCACTTTGAATTGCTTTTGTGTTACAGGTATTTCCATTTTTCTTTTTGTACTCTCACAGAGCTGGGTTTGCTTCCCAGGTCCTCCCTGTGTGGAGTTTGCTTGTTCTCCCCGTGTCTGTATGGGTTTCCTCCAGGTGCTCCGGTTTCCTCCTACAGTCCAAAGACATGCAGGTTATATGCATTGGCGATCCTAAATTGTCCCTAGTGTGTGCTTGGTGTGTGTGTGTGTGCGTGTCCTGTGGTGGGCTGGCCCCCTGCCTGGGGATTTGTTCCTGCCTTGCGCCCTGTGTTGGCTGGGATTGGCTCCAGCAGACCCCTGTGACCTTGTGTTAGGATATAGCGGGTTGGATAATGACTGACTGACTCTCACAGAGTGAGCTTTTTTTTGTGCTTCTGAGCAGTTTGAAATTTATTAGGTCTCTGGTGCTTTGAATTTACAGTGCAGGACACTTGGCTGAACACTGAAATAATACTTTGGTATCATGGAATATACAATAAATTATATATAATGTTTTCACTAAGGATATAGATATCTTAAGTAGACAAATCACATTACAGTGATCCCTCGCTATATCATGCTTCGCCTTTCGCGGCTTCACTCTATCGCGGATTTTATATGTAAGCATATTTAAATATATATCGCGGATTTTTTGCTGGTTCGCGGATTTCTGAGGACAATGGGTCTTTTAATTTCTGGTACATGCTTCCTCAGTTGGTTTGGCCAGTTAATTTCATACAAGGGACGCTATTGGCAGATGGCTGAGAAGCTACCCAACTTACTTTTCTCTGTGTCTCTTGCGCTGACTTTCTCTGATCCTGATGTAGGGGGTGTGAGCAGGGGGGCTGTTCGCACACCTAGACGATACGGACGCTCGTCTAAAAATGCTGAAAGATTATCTTCACGTTGCTACCTTCTGTGTGCAGCTGCTTAGTGAAGCGACATGCTGCACAGTGCTTCACATACTTAAAAGCTCAAAGGGCACGTATTGATTTTTCACTGTTTGTTTTTATCTGTCTCTCTCTCTCTCTCTCTCTCTCTCCCTGCTCCTGACGGAGGGGGTGTGAGCTGCCACGGTGCTTCGCATACTTAAGCCAAACAGCCCTATTGATTTGTTTGCTTTCCTCTGTCTTTCTGACAGACTCTGCTCCTGAAGCGCACTCCTTTGAAGAGGAAGATATGTTTGCATTCTTTTAATTGTGAGACAGAACTGTCATCTCTGTCTTGTCATGGAGCACAGTTTAAACTTTTGAAAAAGAGACAAATGTTTGTTTGCAGTGTTTGAATAACGTTCCTGTCTCTCTACAACCTCCTGTGTTTCTGCGCAAATCTGTGACCCAAGCATGACAATATAAAAATAACCATATAAACATATTGTTTCTACTTCGCGGATTTTCTTATTTTGCGGGTGGCTCTGGAACGCAACCCCCGCGATGGAGGAGGGATTACTGTATACATGCTCTTTTTTGTCAGCAAGAGAGAAATGGAAAAGATGTAGTAATTAAAAAAATAGGTTAAAAAAGGGTATTCCATAATGTTAAAATCATCAGTTAAAAAAAATGCCAGTTCTAAGTCAGCAAACCGGAAACATTAAAATACTGCAAAGATGTTCAAAGTAATGCAGAAAATATGCAAGACCTTCTAGACTTAGCCATAGTGTGCTCCTGACCTTACATACTACATAGCAATTTTAAACCACCAGCACAAATAAGAATTAGAAAGTCATGACAGTATTTGTATGTATAATGCATATAATAAAGAGTAAAATATTTCAATAATAAATTGCATTTTACCTAATTAATTTTTTTTAACATTCCATATTTAATAAATATATATGCACAGGTTGAGTATCCCTATTCCAAAATGCCTGGGACCAGAACTATTTTGGATATTTTCAGATTTTTGAATATGTGCATTGTCACAGATAGGGGCGCTCTCGCTCCCTTGAACCCTCAGACAATACATCAGACACCAGATAAAAGTCCAAATATTGAATTTATTATTATAAATAAGTGCACAAAGCAACACCACTTCACAAATCTCCAATAAACAATACACAATCAATAATCCTCCACTCCCAGACGTTTAGCCACCCTGCCTCCCAACTCAGCTCAACCTCTGGGATTTCCCATAGTCCTTTTATAGTCCGTGACCTGGAAGTGCTGCTGAACCCTCAGTCCATGTGACTTCCTAGCACTTCCGGGTCAGATCAAAAGCTCTTCTTTTCATCCCGGAAGTACGTCAGTCCCTCTGTCGCTGTGACTAAGATGCACTTCCAGGTTATAGGGCACATAATAGTCCCTGGGCCTCCCTGCAGCAACTCCTGGCGGCCCCCATGGTATCCAGCAGGGCTATGCATTAAAAGTCCACTGTCCATAATTCCCTGCTGGCATTCGGGCATCTCCATGCTGCAAGGAGGGCTCCATCTGGCGGCCTGGGGGCATTGGCCGGGATGAATGGCTGGCCATATCTCACAGTACTCCCCTCCCAAGCGAAGAACCATGATTCGGAGCGGCCAGCCCTGTGAAGGACGTCTTCCTCCAGGAGGATCCATGGGTCAGGCCTTAGCTACGTCGTAGAGACTCCCCGGAGAACCTAGGGGGAACTTTGTATAGGGAACCCCTCTGATCCCCTGTCCTCCGAGGACAACTTCGCCATATGTGGCCTGGCCGGCGGCAGTTGTAGCATAGCTGCCGTCCTCCCATTTGTATCGCTCTGCGAGACTGGAAACACCTAGGAAACTCTGGCTCCACCCCTTTTTCCGCCGAGGAGGGTTCTACGGCCGCCTCTGATGTCCCAGTTCTCTTTTCTCTTTTGTCAAAAGACCTGCGCTTCATTTTTGGGATCTCCTGTTTAATCTGGGGCTTATCCACAGTTTGGGTCTCTCTATGTGTATGAGAAAGCCCCTTTACTGTCTGAATCCCCTTTGATTTCTATATGACCGGTGTTGGTGTCTTCAGGGTCACATCACTCCGGCAGACAGCACTATTTAGCTGCTCCGACTCGATCGATCCTTCCACCAAGCACCCGGTCCACGTTTCCGCCTCACTTGTAGGGCTCGCGGTGACTTGGCACCCACTACTAAGTAATCGCGGGCCCGGTTCACACTGCGTCCCTATCTATACATATTAATAAAAGGCAAAGCCCTCACTGACTCACTGACTGACTGACTGACTGACTGACTGACTCATCACTAATTCTCGAACTTCCCGTGTAGGTGGAAGGCTGAAATTTGGCAGGCTCATTCCTTACAGCTTACTTACAAAAGTTAGGCAGGTTTCATTTCGAAATTCTACGCGTAATGGTCATAACTGGAACATATTTTTTGTCCATATACTCTAATGGAGGAGGCGGAGTCACGTATCTCGTCATCACGCCTCCTACGTGATAACGTGAACTAAAAACAAGGAAGAGATTTACAGCACGAGTCAAACGCGGGAACGAAGGTAAATGACGTTAATTTTTGACTGTCTTTTAATACTGTGTAAGCATACATATTAACACGTGCAATTAAACGTGTGCATTTATGGGGTGATTTCTCAGGCTTTAAAGCTCGCCTTTTATCAAACGCGGGAACAAAGGTAACTGACGTTGTTCACTGTCTTTTAATACTGTGTAACCATACATATTTACACATGTGCAATTAAACGTGTGCATTTACGGGGTGATTTCTCAGGCTTAAAAGCTCGCCTTTTACTAAAAAGGTAAATGCAAAACTATTTTCAATCATTCTATGATCTGCTTCTCACAACTGAAGGCACCGTGGCTGATGTTATGTCACTTGCTGGCCAACCATAAGCTTTATCTGGTGGTTAACCGGACACTCACTTCACTCCCTTTCGGGAATCGAAGCTCTGAGATTTTCTTTTGTTCTTAATTAAAATTTAAAAGCAATACTTCACCGCTGCTAAGCCGCTCTAGCGCTGACGTCCGAGGTTCGATTACCGTAAGCAAGTGCAGTGAGTGTGTAATTACATTCACGGCATTCGTAGTCTGATTCACAATCTGATTGTATGGGTGGTTACCTACGAGGTAATGCTTATACTTGCCCACCAAGTCAGGTCGAAGTGATCACTCGAGTAAAGGCAGCTTCACAAAAAAACAGATCCTTAACAAACTGTTATTAGTATATTTTCCCTCAATTTAAAAAGGTTTTATTTTCTTCTTAATAAAAATTTAAAAGCGGTACTTCGCCGGTGCGAAGCGCGTTGATTTGACCGACTGACACATACAGACATATTCATGAGTGCAGGTACTTCGGAAAGAAAGCACCGTGTAAACCTAAAGTTTAAATTAAGTTCATAGACCTACAAAAGGTTGCCATTCATTTGAGGCAAGATTGCTTTTCTTCTGTACAACTATACGTTGCATTCTCAAGAGTGTGCTTGCACGGCTTCAGATATATATGTATATATATATATGTATGTCTATATATAAATATGTAAGCTTATGAGTACTGCCTTACTTCTCTTTAAGAAAGGAAGATGTAATGATACTTGATTTAAACGATTCCATGTCTTCCTGGGTTTACGTAGCTTATTGTCAATATCTTTACACCTGTTTTTAACACTTATATACTGAAACGGGCTTTCACGAAAAAAGTTAGGGCTTTGCTACAGGATACACCCTCCACAAGTTAAGCAAGTAAAAATAAAATATATATTTATGTTTTATTTAAACCTTTTAAGTTCGTATGCATAGCCCCATTTGGCTGTTTAATTTTTTTTTTCTTTCTTCAGTAATATTTAATCTCCTTAAAGAAAAAGAACATATCCATTTTACTTTTTTTAGTATCTCTTTAGTAATATTTTAGTGTAAAAGAATAACCAGTATTTAAAGCTTTTATGTTACTTTATACATTTATTTTACACAATGTTGAAAAATTAATAAGAAAGCTACATATTTTGGCAGCTGCTGCTTTCATTTTCAATGAAATGAAAAAAGCTCTCCAAGAGAAAACGTCAATGAAGAAGAAACAGTTTGCACTATCTAAAAATCAGAAACCCTCATTTATAAAAGTTTGCTGCAGATGACTTAACTGAAAATAAATGAATAGTTCCTATGTGTATAATACATATTTATCTATTTTACTTATGCCTTTATTCCACCAACTTACAACATCTGAGGTACAATTTGTTACATTACTTTTGTTTTTTGCAGCACAGGCAGGTGAAGTGACTTCCTCAGGGTCACACAGTGGTGTCAGTACCAGGATTTGAACTGACAAGCTCCGGGTTTACTGAAATATTACTGAACAACGAAAAAAAACGAAAACGGGCAAATACGGCTATGCATACAGATGTCCATCCGTCCATTATCCAACCTGCTATATCCTAAATACAGGAGCCAATAAGTACATATGTTTATATACAGTATATATATATCCATCCATCCATTTTCCAACCCGCTGAATCCGAACACAGGGTCACGGGGGTCTGCTGGAGCCAATCCCAGCCAACACAGGGCACGAGGCAGGGAACCAATCCTGGGCAGGGTGCCAACCCACCGCAGGGTATATATATATATATATATATATATATATATATATATATATATATATATATATATATATATATATATGTATATATATGTGTATATATATATATATATATATATATATGTGTATATATATATATATATATATATATATATGTGTGAATGTATGTATGTATATATGTATGTCTATATATATATATATGTAGATATGTAAATTTGTATATGTATATATATGTTTATGTGGATGTGTATATGTGTATATACATATGTATATGTAGATATGTGTATATGTAGATATGTATATATATATGTATATGTATATATATGTTTATGTGTGTCTGTGTGTGTATATTATATATATAAAAGACAGCAACACTCATAACAATGACAACACAATTACATTGACAATCATGTTACGTTATTTTTAAAATGTTTCCTTTTTTTTTTTTTCATATCGTCTTTAACACACTACTTCTCCGCTGCGAAACGCGGGTATTTTGCTATATGTATATATATGCGTGTGTGTGTATATATATATATATATATGTATATATATATGTGTGTGTGTGTATATATATATATATGTATATATATGTGTATATATATATATATGTGTATATATATATATATATATATATATATATATATATATATATATGTGTATATTATGAGGGGCCGTTCAGGAAAAAAAGATTGGTTAGTAAATATATACATTGGTTCAGATGTATATATCGGTTCGGATACATTGGTTTGAATATATACATTGGTTTTAATACATCCGTTCAGATATATATATCGGTTCACATATATACATTGGTTGGGATACATTGGTTCAGATATATACATCGGTTTGAATACATCCGGTCAGATATATACATCGGTTTAAATACATTGGTTGAGATATATATAAATTGGTTTGCATAGATCCATTCTGATATATATACATTGGTTGAGATACATCCGTTCAGATATATACATCGGTTTGAATACATCTGTTCAGATATATACATTGGTTGAGATATATATATTGGTTGATATACATTGGTTTCGATATATATATTGGTTTAAATAGATTGGTTTAAATATATACATCGGTTCAGATGCATCCGTTCATATATATATATTGGTTCAGATAGATCCGTTCAAATATATACATTGGTTGGGATTTACGGGCAGGCACAACGTGGCCACCCATGTTTAGCATCTCCCTTTCACTTCATCATTGCTTCAACACTGTTGTAATTATTGTGCATATTTTATGCAAGTAGCATATGCCTGTCTGTCGTGTTTTGTTTCGTAAGCCCTCTTGGTTGGGGGTCCTCGATTTCAAAGCACTTTTTTTCCTTTCATTATTTAAAACACTTGCACAGATACCCGCCTCTTCGCCCAGCTCCGTCCCGCCCCGGCTCATTGTACCCGCCTCACTCGCTCCCTCTTGTCCCTCCCATGACAGATTCTTCTCAAAAGCCGAGTTACCGGAAAGCATTGATCGCAACCGCAGTATGTCCCATTTTTTCACCTCATGAGACGCTAGTTTATCAGTGACCGAAAGCCGCACGGTGATTTCTGTTATTCCGCATTGGCAGCATTTCATTAAAGGGCGATATGCTTCAGCAAGGAACTTAGTCCCATTTGCTGAAAGGATGTTATGGAGGAAAACAATGGAGTTGCTTTGTTTCTTTAAAATGTTGATCACGGATCAAAATGACCAGAATATTCCTGCTTCACAAATAACTGACGTTTAACTGTTTTTATAGTAAAACTGACAAAACGACACACATGCACACACGCACGTACACGCACGCGCACACACTTAAACTCACAAATCGTGGGTCCCACATACTACTGATTAAGTGTATGTGTCAGGGGTGATCATCAAGAGACGCTGGTTTATCATTAACCGAAAGCCGCCCGGTGATTTCTGTTATTCCGTATTGGCAGCATTTCATTAAAGGGCGATCTGTTTCAGCAGGGACATTAGTCCTGTTTGCTGAAAGGATGTTATGGAGGAAAACACTGCAATAGCGCTGTTTCTTCTGAATGTTTATCAGTGATCAAGGATCAGAATGATCAGAATATTTCTGCTTCACAAATAACTGATGTCTGTTTTTATTGTAAAACTGGCAAAACCACACACACGCACGTACACACACACAACACACACACACTCAAAGTCACAAATCATAGGTCGCACACACAACTGATTAAGTGTATCTGTCACGGGCGATCATTTTTTTCACCTAATAAAACTTTAGTTCGTCAAAGTTAGAAAGCAGCGCGGTGATTTCTATTATTCCTTATTGGCAGCATTTCATTTAAAGATGATTCACGTCAACCAGGCGAAAGAGTCTCTTATTTTGACAGGACGATGTTCTTTTAGGCTTAAGCATTTTTGATTGACTTACAAAAGAAAATAGTTATTACTTACCCTCTTTGCTTTGAATTGGGTTTTTAAAAAACCTTTTTGATATAATTTATTTATGACAAAAAATATAAAAAAATAGTGCTCAAAATTATAATGAGGCGTATCTAACATGAAAAGGTGGTGGTAGGAGTAAAATGCTAACTCACAGCTAAATGATCACTGGTTTGTGTCCGGGGGGCTTCCTTTCTGTTATTTTATTTATTTATTTATTTTTAAAAATTGCTTTGAGTAGTAAGAAAGGCGCTATAAAACGTAAGGAATTATTATTATTATTATTATACGTGTGAATGCGTGATCAAATTCAGCCGCTGCGTAGTGGAGTATAAATAGGGACACTATTCGCTCAACAATACCACAAGTTCATTGAAATAATTACACAGTAAGGTGCGCACGCAATACAAACATAATGTGTATATCATTGAAGTAAAGGTTCATATAAATTGATTATATACAAATTTTTAACAAGTTGAGAGATGTAAACTGGTTAAAATGCACGAAATTATACATGTATTGCTTTATAGTCCACATATAGTATATGTATATTATTAAAATAATGATATAAAAATCATATAAAATGGTATAGAATCTGCGTCGTAGACTTATTTGTGTTTTTAATTAGTTTGCTTTAAAAAATCTTACGGCACACATGTGAACCGTTGAAAATCGCTCATCTTAATCAATTTGTTTTAACACATGCTCTGTACAAAATACTGTCATATCTTGTTATTAAACATGCACGCGCAGTGATGTCCTGATGTCTGCATTCTAAGGCTGCAGGTATATTAAACGCTATTCATGTTTTACTGGGATGCTCTGTGATTGAGGGCGGACAGTAAACTTTGTTAAAATCCATCCATCCATCCATTTTCCAACCCGCTGAATCCGAACTGATATCAAAAAATACCAGTCGTCAGTTGTATTTTCAGTCGTTTTGGCGTGTTTACTGTTCTGTTACCAAAAAATTCTTCAACGGGGCTCATCAACAAAGAAATGTGGATAGTAAGATTTAGTAAAATATCAGTAATAATAATAATAAACACCCAGTAACACTTTACAAAGACATTTAAAAGACAGCTTGTTAAAATAAATGTAGCAATCCATTATGCTATAAGTGATAGCTTGCTCTTAAACATTTGCACAGGTGGTTTTTCCTGGGGATAAAAAAGGAAAAAAAAATCCAAGGGAAAGGCTTTGTTGTTCAACTCAAATTTCACTTCCGCCATGTGAGTCATTAAAACTATTGGAATGAAATATAGTTCTATATAAATAAATAAATAAATTTCCTATCACAACCACCCTTTAACCCCTGTACATTGGAGAGGAATCTTGTTTTCACAGCAGGTGCAATTATCCTATAAAACACATAGGAGTTCTGTGCACCGTTTTTCATGGGAGATTAAAACTCATCAAATGTATTTTAAAAACTTGTAGCAGTCTGTGGCATTCCTCATCTGCCATGGTCCATTACAAAATGAACGCCAGGCAGTTAAAATTGTGCACAGTTTCTTTAATAAGCCTATCAGACAGTCTTTTATAGCACTTTCATATCTAGTGTGTCTCTTAATCCCTTCTAGCAGAAGAGACACTCATTTCCACAGCTTGGTCTATGGTATAGAAATGTGTGCCCCCTGTCTTCTGCTTGCAAAATTAATACTGGAATTACAAAATTGTCCACAATTTATTTCAAAAGATTGAAGGAAGTCTTCTATATCACTTTTTTGTCTACTATGTTCCTTACTCATCCACTCATCCACTAATTAAAAAAAAAAAAAATCAAGCGCTTACACTGTCTTTTTTAAGTATGTCTATGAAAATCACTGTGAGTAGCCAGAGAAATGCTATATAAATGTAAGATATTATTATTATTATTATTATTATTTAGGTTTTTTAAAATTCAAATAAACCTGATAGGACTTCTTCCAAGATATGTGCCACTCTAGGGTACCAACAAAGTCAAACTAATTAGGAAATTTTGTGATCAGTTTGTTTAAAGTATATTGAGCAAAAAATAACTTTTCATCATCTTCTCATTTCTAATTTGGCATTTCATGATACAGTATATACTGCAAATATACATTTAAATTGTAACCGCTGACAATTATTTACTCATGTGCTTGCGTTTTCCATAAAACAGCTTCAATATGTGCACAAAGTATAGGTAATAAAACACATAAATTCTGACATTAGCATGACTGTTGAAAGAAAAACATATATTAGAAACTATTCTATGGAGTTTTCATAAATTAATCATTATATACCTTTTGATGTTTCTTGATATATTTTGTAATCAGATTTTTTAAATATTTTTTTATTTTTACTGCCACTTCACAGATCAACAATCCCCAACTTGGTCACTGTCAGAATAAGTCTTTAAACTTTTTTCCTGTGCCAATTAATACATTTTCCAGGTTTCACTACCCATCTGAAAGAGTTGGCATCAGGTTGGGTGGCACTTTTAAACTGTAGTAGTATGAGCGAGTGTCAGTGTGGCAAGCACTAGACTGGCATTTCTTTCCGTCTAATTTTTTATCTTTTGGCCCAAGCCTGTAAATCTCTTTTGTAAATGGGTGGTTTGGATAGAGAACAGATACTAACAATTTTCAAGGCTATTTTTAAAAATACTGAAAGATATTTGTGTATGTGTGTTGTGGTGCCCCATGTTGTAAGTGTTAGATCCATTGAAGAAGTCAACTTAAACAAAGAAAATGTACATTTTGCAGGTTTCTTTGAAGTGTTTTACATTATAACCATATTATTAATTGGTGCGTGAATATAATTTTTTCAAGGGGATGACCTTTACTATTGTCAAAAAGACTAGCAGGGCAACAGGAGGAATATGAAAGTTATTTGTTGAGTTTAGGAGACAAAGGATACTTGTAAGGAAGTTCATGCCAGTGCTATCGGTGTACATTCTGGAATTTATAAAACTGCTGATATTATTTCACAAAGATGTTACTGGCCTGGTTTTATGCTGACATTAAAATGGCTACGTTTTCTGATAATTATAATCATTATTTTAATTAAAAGACTATAACTGTCAGAACAGATTCAATAAAATGTTTCAATATCTCAGTTGCTGTTTGTCGGACTCTTTAATTGACTTGTCATACAAATGTGTATCAGTGGATATTTGGTACCTCATTTGACAAATAATATGAATGTTTCAAAATCTCATAGATAGATAGATATATAGATAGATAGATAGATAGATAGATAGATAGATAGATAGATAGATAGATAGATAGATAGATAGATAGATAGATAGATAGAATTCTATCTATCTATCTATCTATCTATTTGTCCTCTATGGGAAAATGTGCTTTTTTTAACAGAGGCTGAATGAATAAATAAATTAATATATAATGAAAAAAATAGCCAATCCAATAATAATTTGAGCTGTCTAATGTTCATTCTGCAAGCAACAGTTGGGGCTCACAACTCTGAGGCAAAAGCTCAGCTGTAGAAGTGAGTGTCCCTTTGAGTGGAGAGGACAATGGGACATAGTAGACTTGAAAGTGATGTAGAAGACTTTCATCAATCTTTTACCATGGATTTCAGATAATATTACTTATCCAGGGTTCATTTTGAAAGCAGCAGATAGGGTGCACACAAGCGGATCTGCTCCAGCCATGGAAATGAGTGTTCCCTGTAGGGGATAGGATACAGACACATAGTGGAGAAGATTATATTTAAAGCTATACCTATGACCTTTTTAAATAAATTTTGCATAATTTTACCTCTCTAGTGTTCATTTTTTAATCAGCAGTCAGAGGACACACATTTTACGGATCTGCAGCAGCCATGGAAATGAGCGTCCCGACCATGTGGATGAGACATGCATTTTCATTCCAATAGTTTTAATGACTCACATGGCGGAGGTGAAATTTGAGTTCAACAACAAAGCCTTTCCCATGGATTTTTTTTCCCTTTTTTATCCCCAGGAAAAACCACCTGTGCAAATGTTTAAGAGCAAGCTATCACTTATAGCATAATGGATTGCTACATTTATTTTAACAAGCTGTCTTTTAAATGTCTGTAAAGTGTTACTGGGTGTCGAGTAATGTATTATTATTACTGATATTTTACTAAATCTTACTATGCATGTTTCTTTGTTGATGAGCCCCGTTGAAGAATTTTTTGGTAACAGAACAGTAACCACACCAAAACGACTGAAAATACAACTGACGACTGGTATTTTTCGATATCATTTTAACAAAGTTTACTGTCTGCCCTCAATCACAGAGCACCTTGGTAAAACGTCAATAGCGTTTAATATACTTGCAGCCTTAGAACGCAGACATCAGGACATCGCTACGCGTGCATGTTTAATAACAAGATATGACAGCATTTTGCACAGAGCATGCGTTAAAACAAAAGACAAGCGGCGCGCAAAGGCACGCGAACAAGAGGAGTTCCGCAGCAATCACATCTCAGTGCACCTAAGAGAAGGGACACTGAATTCTACGAGGCACAGATATTTTACAGCACTGGTTCAAATATATATTGATTGATTAAGATCAGCGATTTTCAACGGTTCACAGGTGTGGCGTAAGATTTTTTTAAGCAAACTAATTAAAGACTTCTTTGAAGAAATATGACAAAAAATAAGTCTACGACGCAGATTCTATACCATTCTGTATGATTTTTTATATCATTATATTAAATGAAATGCTGCCAATAAGGAATAATAGAAATCACCGCGCTGCTTTCTATCTTTGACGAACTAACGTTTTATGGGGTGAAAAAAATGATCGCCCGTGACAGATACACTTAATCAGTAGTGTGTGCGACCTACGACTTGTGACTTTGAGTGTGCGTGTGTTGTGTGTGTGTACGTGCGTGTGTGGTTTTGTCAGTTTTACAATAAAAACAGACATCAGTTATTTGTGAAGCAGAAATATTCTGATCATTGTGATCCCTAATCACTGATAAACATTCAGAAGAAACAGCGCTATTGCAGTGTTTTCCTCCATAACATCCTTTCAGCAAACAGGACTAATGTCCCTGTTGAAACAGATCGCCCTTTAATGAAATGCTGCCAATACGGAATAACAGAAATCACCGGGCGGCTTTCGGTTAATGATAAACCAGTGTCACTTGATGATCGCCCCTGACACATACACTTAATCAGTAGTATGTGGGACCCACGATTTGTGAGTTTAAGTGTGTGCGCGTGCGTGTACGTGCGTGTGTGCATGTGTGTCGTTTTGTCAGTTTTACTATAAACACAGTTAAACGTCAGTTATTTGTGAAGCAGGAATATTCTGGTCATTTTGATCCGTGATCAACATTTTAAAGAAACAAAGCAACTCCATTGTTTTCCTCCATAACATCCTTTCAGCAAATGGGACTAAGTTCCTTGCTGAAGCATATCGCCCTTTAATGAAATGCTGCCAATGCGGAATAACAGATATCACCGTGCGGCTTTCGGTCACTGATAAACCAGCGTCTCATGAGGTGAAAAAATGGGACATACTGCGGTTGCGATCAATGCTTTCTGGTAACTCGGCTTTTGAGAAGAATCTGTCATGGGAGGGACAAGAGGGAGCGAGTGAGGCGGGTACAATGAGCCGGGGCGG